>NW_028255226.1:0-142987 GCF_964263255.1 Lissotriton vulgaris
AGCGGCGGCCCATGCAGAGACATGGTAGGAACAAGAGAACCTCCTCACTGAGGCCCTGGCGGAAAAGATTTGACTGAGTCTTATGAACTGCTCTTTGTGGGAAGTTCTGCTACTCTAATTTGACTTGGAAGCTTTATGCTCCACTGATCTCACTCTTTTCCTCGAGATTCAAATTTCTCCTGGGTTCTTAAACTCTAATACGCTGATTATGATCTTTAGAATAGGGAATCTATTCCTTCATAGAATGCACTTAATGCATTCAAATTCAAATTCAAAAGGTGCTTTATTCGGTTTGTAAAGAAATACAACCATATAGCAACATACACATAAAAGGAAATTTAACACAATACTAAATTAAGCTATCACAAAAACAATCTTGCACAGTAGCGCTCATAGTAGAAACATTTAACAGTATCAATAGTGCATAGTCATTAGGTCATTCAAGTTTGGCTAAGATTTTAACAATCCTGCGACCTATAATTATGTGCAAATATGCAATTTAAAGTGCTAAATATTGTCTCTATATTAGTATATGTGCAAATTGGCAATTCTAAAGTGCATATGCAATTAGCAGCACCTAGACTGTCTATTAATTAAAAACAATGATAAATGAGACAAAGTGCAAGTGATAAGCCAATCCTACGATAAATCTAATACAGTAGCAGCAATTAGTCCAACAAACATATGTGTGCAAAATACAAATACATAATTCAGCAGCATCAATTTAAAGTGCATAGTACATTTAGCAGCTGGAGAAATTCATATAATAATTGATTTTCTTGCAGAGATACATTTTAAAATATAAGTAGCCACATAAAAGCATACATCTGGGGACTCTAGGTTAAACACTAGTGTCATTGCTGTTTGGAGATGATACGTATTGTATTTTAAAAAGATGGGTTTCAAATAATATTTCCTTAAAAAAGTATAAAAAGTACAAGACAACATAAAGTGACACGTGCTCTGTTTTGATTTTCCATCACATGGGCATACACAAGTTCCAGGTTTTTTAGGCACAGGGAAAGCCACAAGGTGATGCACAATTCCTAGGCGGAGGCGGGTTAAAACAAATCGATGGGAGGGAATACTAACTATTACAAAATAAGATTGGAAGCCTACATTAATATTATATTGTTGGTAAAGATTGAATGTACTCTGTTTGGTATATTTTTCCATCCTAGTCTCTTCTGTAAATTTCATAAACGAGACCTTCAGCTCCCGCTTTGATAAAATAGGGTCCATTATTAATTCGTTATAAATGTCCAGTCCATATAATGTTTTATACCAATGATGTATATGCTTCAGCCAGGGAATGTTTGATCGGCGATCAAGTTTTATACAATCTGTTATTACGTCCTGCGTAAACTTGGTTTCCTCCTTTGCCCATATTGAGCGCCATAAAGATAGAGGACGAAGGGCAATTAGATCATTGATATAGTACATATCTAGTTCCTTATGTATTAGCTCCGTTGAAGCCATGACTGGAGCACTGATTAATCTTTTTAAAAACACATTCTCCCTCACCTGAATAGATTTGGCACACTGTACATCATACCCCCATACTCCAGCTCCATATATAGCTGAGGAAATGCATCTAGAATTAAAAAGGGTTAGCATGTCACGAATTCTGCGATCCCCTAGTTTAGCAGCAAATCTAAATATACAGTTTGTATTCTGGGTCATTTTGAAAAGGACACTGTTTTGTTCATTAATCCATTTCCCATTTCCCGAAAAGGTGATGCCTAAATAGCAGAAACTATTAACAGGTTCTAGTTTCTCTCCTTCTAAGAAAAAGGGTTTGTGTTTTCTAGGTTTCTTACCACAAACCATGGTAACCGTCTTCCCTTTATTAATTTTCAAATTCCTACTCTTAATAAAAATATGGAATTGATCAATTAGTTGTTGCAGTCCATTATGTGTCCTAGAGAGGAGGACCGCGTCGTCCGCATATAAGAGGACTGGGATGGGGTTACCATTTATAGTTGGAGCATCTGCATTAATCAATTTCAGAAATGTATCCACATGGGTAATAAAAAGTGAAAATAGTAAAGGGGCAAGTACGCATCCTTGACGGATGCCTCGCTTAACTTCAAAGAAAGGGATACACTCTCCATCTTTTCCAAACCTTACTTTGCTTGATAAATTACTATACAAGCGAGCTAGCAGATGGATAATTTCAGTGGGGGCGCCCATTGCTAGTAGTATGGGCCAGAGCAGTGCGTGTTCCACCAGATTGAACGCGGAACTCAAGTCGGCAAAGCATAAATAAAGATTACCAGATTTAGCTTTGGTATACTTGCCAACTATGAGTTCCAGGTTCACGCACTGCTCCATTGTTCCTAATCCCCTACGAAACCCATACTGCACTGGAGACAGAATGTTATTCTCCTCAGCCCAGGCTTCCAATCTCTCTAATAGGACTCGACTAAGGATTTTAACTGTCGAGTCTAAAAGAGAGATTGGACGATAATTCCTTGCCTCTGACCTGGATCCTTTTTTATAAAGGTGTATAATAATTGATTGGCCCCATGTCAGTGGTAAGTTATCTTCCAACGCAGCATTAAAGTAACGAGTTAGGATTGGGGCCCATAATGTTATTTCATGTTTATAAATGTCCATGGGTACCCCATCGGGCCCGGGTGCTTTACCACCCTTCCTATTTTTGATTGCGTCTGTCACTTCATTTAAAGTTAAAAACAACTGCATTTTCTTCCAATTAAAACATAAAATAGACCCATCAGATTTAAGATCAGAATTAAAAATCTCAAAGAAATGTGCAATCCATGCAAGACAGCTGACATGGGAACTGACCTCAGGAATGTTTTCATTCTTTATGAATGGGCCATTTATCGTTTCCCAAAAGAGTTTGTGGTTTTTAGTTACAGCGGCCATATCAAGTTTATTCCAGGCCTCGTCCTGTAGCTCCCTTTTCCTGGTTGACAGGGCCAGTTTATAATTAATACGTTCTTCTCTGACTCTTTCTTTATTTCTAGGTTTAGCATTAAGTTCACTTTTTAATCTTTTCAGAGTCTCGGCACAATGTTTGTCAAACCACACAGTTTTGTTTCTTTTAACCCTTCTGTTTCTTTTTAACAGGGAATTTTCAACTGTGCATGTAATTTTCATAAAATTGGAGAGGACATCAGGCGCTATCACATTAGGTGCAAGGCAGTATTCAACCTCTCTGGTACATTTACAAATAATATCCTTTGTTAGTTTGTTAGGGTCAATTTTAATCCATTTAATTCTCGTACCATTAGGTCTCTCAGCGGAGATCCCATGGACAGATTTACCGTTCACAACGCTTTTTTGACCCCAGCCCATTAACTCCACAGAGATGCTGTTGTGATCGCTCACAGGCTGCTCTATTACCCAAACATTAGTAAAAATTGAGCCGCTGGACACCAAAATATGGTCAATATTGGAATGGGCGATTTTTTTTTTAAGATCGGAGGGGGAAAACATGGCGGCCGCCGGTTAAGGCAGGTCGCGTCTCTGTTGTGGAGTTCCAGTCAGCCCTGAGGAAACTCAGTGAAATCGGCATGTAATTGGCGCAATTGGCATTTCTCCCCGAAAAGACGGAATTTGACTACTCCTCACCGAAGCTAATGCTTTTTTATCGGTATTATTCTGGTTGCTGATGCCCACACCCACGCTCACGCCCGAGGCGCCTTCGAGATAGGAGTCGAGGCAGGAGCCGCTCGGAGCAGAGCAGCGGAGCAGCGAAGCTGGGGAGCTCCGTGTGAGGTAAAGGGGGTCTCCTACTCTACCCGCCTACATCTGCTCGGTCACCGGACTGCCGGGGTTACCTGCTGGACTGCTAACGCGTTGTGGTTTCGTCGCTCCTTCTCCTACAATTTGCATGTTGGCAGTGTTCGGCGTCTGACGCCCGAGGCAGCCTGAGGCACTCCTGAGACAGGAGCTAAGGCAGGCTCCGCCCTGAGCGAAGCCAGCGGAGCAAGCAGCACTATTGTTTCACGAGACAGGCACAGGCACAGGAGGTACAGGAGGTTGTTACCGTAAATCGTCTGGCTCCCTGACTTTTTTACCCCACGGGAAAACAATAAAAAAATAATTTAAAAAAAAAGAAAAAAACAGAACAGAGTAAAAAGTGGCAGTACGGGCTTTGCTTTACCCCAATCAAAAACGTCCAGTTTGCCGGTGTGTGGATGTGTGGTGGCAAGATCCCGCCTTTTGCCACACTTTCCCTGTGGGCAGAGGCAGCCGTGGAGCTGCGAAGGAGCCGCAGAGCGGCTGCTAGAGGCGATCTCAGCAGCCTTATCACATCATTAAAGTGCCCTAGCTCAATTAAATGAGCTCAATCAGACACCTTCAGCCTGGGCAAAACCCAGAGAATTCGTCGCATTAAACCAAAGACAAAGACAAAGACAAAGACAAGGATAGGGGCAGAATCAGAGGAGGAAGGTGCTGGAAAAATATTCGTCCATGCACTGCCATCAAGTAAGGAGTTCGGGAAGGGATGTGTGGACATTAAAGGGGGTAAGGTTGGTGAAGGGGATTGGTCTCTAGACTGAGGGGTTGCTAATGATAATACCCTCACTGATACCTTTTCTAAGTTGGGTCTCAGTCCTGGTGACGCTAAGAAGGGAGCTAAGGAGGGAACCAAGGACGTGGCTGTAGAACCAGAATCCGGATCTAAAGAGAGCATTCGGGGCCCTTCTATATTTGTGTTTTCCGGCACTCACACCGCAAATTCCGCCACTACAGTAACTGCGGCCGCTACCCCCCGGCTGGCTGGGCCAAAAGGTCCCAAAGATTCAATAATTGGAACTAAATTAAGATCTAAAAAAACTAAAGGCAGTGCAGCGAAGCTTACCCCCTCACTTAGATCTTACTTTAAAGTGTTACCTCAAGTTCTAGAAATCCCCAGTGGACCATTAGAGGACAAGAATAAGATGGGCGATACAGATGACACTCAAGATTCCGTCCCGGTGGAGGCGGTAGAAGTGGAGGAGGAAGTAGACTCTGGTGTTGTCCATAATACCCCGGAAGAAGCTGGGCTTCTCGCCGCTCAGGACAAGGATAAGGCAGGTGAGACCTCGGAGATGAAGGAGAAGATTTCACTGGAGGATTTACTGCACGAAATTAAAACTGGGTTCGCTGAATATAAGCGTAACCAGCTGGAGATTAAAGCAGCGTTTGATTCCTTGGATAAGAGAGTAGATCTTCTCTCTGAGAGGACAGATACTCTTGAAAGCACAGTAGTTGAACTAAAAGCCAAATTAGATTCTGCCAATTAAAAGATTTATTACCTAAGGCGAGATGGGAACGCAACAAAAGAGAGAGTGGAATCTTTGGAGAACTACTGAAGGAGAAACAACATTAGAATTCTAAAAGTTCCAGAGGGGAAAGAGGGGAGTGATATGAAAATATTTGTAGCTTCCCTGCTTAAAGAGTCCTTAAATTTGGAGGAATCCATTGAAGAGCTAGAAAAAGATATTCAGCGAGCTCATAGAGATCCCTCCCGTTTAAAACAGGGAAGGTCTAAACCTAGGAAAATTCTAGTTAATTTTCTGACCTATTCGGTAAAAGAGAAGATTCTGAATTTAGCTCTAAAGTCCACTGCTTTAAAAGCTCCAGACTTCTCTTATGTTGTCAGATCTGATTTATCTAAGTCTACGATCGATAGACAATGGGAGTTAGGCCAGAAAATGGAGAAGTTTAGGGCTCTGGGAGCGACTGTCCAAATGAGGTTCCCCGCTTTTTTGCGGGTCATGTATAACAACAAAATGCATAACATCCATTCTCCATTGGAGGCAGACGAACTTTTGACATCTATTAATGATCATCAACAGGGTAACATCTAGCGATAGTTCTTAGGTTAATACAGACATGGCATACTGAGTCACCGAGTTAAAATAAAATGATAAGAAAAGAGGTGAAGGGTACAGGGGATATAAGGTCGAGAATAGGGGAAGGTAGAGGGGGAAAAAAAAAATGAAGGGATGAAAAATGGGAAGAGGGAAACTTAATTAAAAAAAAAAGGGGGGGGGCAAAATAGAAAAAAAAAGGAAAAAAAAAAGAAAAAAAAAAAAGGTGTTTATAAAGGAAAAATATATATATATATTTGAAGTTAAAAATATATATATATAACACTTAAAAAGGGAAATCGTATCGGAACAATACTCCCGTTATGTGTGAAGGTGTGCGTCTAACACCTAAATTCTTAAACTTAAGTATCTCCATTATTTTTAATTTACATAATTATGATGGCCTTCCCCTAGAAAGAATCAAGGCATGCCGGGCTATATTCAATCATGTAAATGACCTGGGCATACGGAACTCCATAGAGAGGCAAATCTGGCAGCAATAGCCAGATTAATTAAGGGGGGGTTTTCCAGGGTGGGGTGGGAGGGGGGAAGGGGTAAAACCATAAAACATCCTCACTGTTCAGGCACAGTCTCAAACACACTAGTTCAATCGAGTATACTTTTATTCATACTCCACTCAATTCTCACTGGGAGACGCAATCTTTTATTGAGCTGGAGTAGGGGGAGGGGTCCGGACACTGGCTGATGGTAATAACATTTCTGTCCTGGAATGTCAATGGCCTGCGTGTTAAGAGTAGGAGATATAGAATATTGCAATATCTGAGGGACTCACCGGCGCAGGTCATAGTCATCCAGGAAACACATCTTCTCCAACATGAAGTGAAGGAAATCCTGAGTAAAATCAGATGGGTAGACTGTTATATTTGCACTAATCATAATGCGAATATTCGTGGTATATTAATCATCTTCAAAAAGCAAATCAAAGCCCAGATTCTTGCATATGAGGAAGACTTAAGTGGGAGATGGCTATATGCTAGAGTCAGTCTAGTTAATAGTATATACAATTTGGTTGGTTATTACGGTCCTAATCAGGATGACCCCTCATATTTGATTAAAATCCAGAACCAGTTATTATCAACACAAGGTCCGATAATTTGGATGGGAGATTTTAATCTGGTACTCAACCCAAAGCTGGATAAATCCCCTAATTCAAGGGCATTAACCTTTAAAAAATACAGGCAGGTATTGGGGGATGTTATGTCGACACTCGGATTGGCAGATCCATGGAGGGAGAGAGCTGGTAGGGCACTTGGTGTATCATACCACAGCTACAAATATAATCATAAATCAAGGATTGATTACGCCCTTTTTAGTTACTCACTTTGAGACTACCTTAAGGATGTAACGTATTTACCTTCACACTTATCGGACCATTCCGCCATATTTTTTTGTTTGCAATCGGTCCAGCAACCCTCTCAGGCCTTGTTGTCATTTGACCGCACTATTCTTCTAGAAGAAGAAGAAACAGACCTTCTCATCCACGAAACAAAATTTTTCATGGACACAAATATTAATTCCACCCAGCTAAACACAGTATGGGAAGCCTTTAAAGCTTATTTGAGAGGCTACATAACTAATAGGGCCTCTTATCGAGGGAAAATCTACAGAGCTAAGATCAACAGTATTGAAAGGGACATTGCATTATTGGACCAACATATTGGCACCGGAATCGGAACTAATATGGAGCAAGAACAGCGTAAGGGGTTAAAAGAAAAGCTAGAAAACATTCTTCAAGAAAGGGTCGCCCTAAAATGGGAAGTAAGTAAAATCTCCAATTTTGAATATGGTGAGTCCGCAGGGAAGGTCCTAGCGTGGAAAATTAAATCGGACCAGGCAAAAAAACATATAAAACATATTATGGTAGATGGAGAGGCAAGTGAAAGAACATCTGTTAAAGATATTGGGGAAGCATTTTTGGAGTTTTTTCAAAAAATATACAAGGAAGAAATCTCGGAGGACCCCATTTCAAATCTTAGATGGTTGGAGAAGATTACTCTTCCCACTCTTAGCTCTGAGCAAAGAGAGCGTCTTGATAGGCCTATTTCAGAAGAAGAAGTGAGGGAAAGCATTAAAAAGGTGAAGAGGGGCAAGGCAACAGGCCCGGATGGCCTCCCTGGCGAATTATTACGGGTCATAGCCCCGGAAATAGTTTCGGTGCTGACAAGACTTTTCAACGACATCCTAATAAATGGTGTGGCTCCTCCCAAATCTTGGGGAGAGGCGATTATTGTCTTGATTCCAAAACCCGGGAAAGATCCAGCCAAATGCGGTTCATATAGGCCAATTTCACTTTTAAACAGTGACTATAAGATCTTTGCGGCTGTGCTGGCAAACAGACTTGTACGTGAGGTTGGGTCAATTATTCATACTGACCAAAAGGGTTTTATAAAGGGTAGACAACTTTCGGACCTTACATACGATTTGATCGGGGCAGTGGACATTGCCTCTACGTTTTCGCTTCCTTTGGCCATTATGACCCTTGACGCTACTAAAGCGTTTGACCGGGTAAATTGGGCATACTTAGCCGAAACTATGAAGAAATTTGCATTTGGTCCAAATTTTCAAAGATCAATTGGACTCTTATATCAAAACCCCAGTGCAAGTATCATGGTGAATGGTGTGTGCACTCAGCCCTTCCGGATCACTAGGGGGACAAGACAGGGGTGCCCCCTGTCCCCCTTACTATTTAATATATACATTGAGCCACTTGCACAATCCTTTAGGGACGACCCAAGAATTTCCTCATTCAAATTCGGTGGATGGGAAAGGAAAGTTGGGCTATATGCCGACGATATCGTAATATACACCAGCGACCCTGCAAATGCTTTCCCCGTAGTGGTCGAAAAAGCCAAAGAATTTGGAGGTATTTCAGGCTACGACATTAACGCCGATAAGACCGAGTTGATGACATGGAATATTGCCAATCCGGGTGTGGGGGTGATGCCTTCAACACACGCAATACGTTATCTTGGAGTCAAAATCACACAAGATGTTGGCGCCTTAGCAAAATCAAACCTAGACTTGGTTGCCAAAGAGTGTAGGGCCCTTTTAAGATCCTGGGTAGGTCTTAGACTATCAATTTATGGGAGGGTTAATATTGTAAAGATGTCCATCCTCCCGAAATTGACCTTTATCTTTAATGCAATTCCCATTGCATTTGACTCTAAACAACTTCTTAAGTGTCAACAAGAAATAAACTCTTTCATATGGGGGTACAAAGCGACAAGGTTGGCTTGGAAAAAATTGAGGAGGAGGAGGGAAAAAGGTGGTCTGGCCCTCCCAGATTTACAGTACTATTCCTGGGCGTTTCAGCTTTCCCATTCAAGAATGCTTCTGAAGACTCCAGACGTCACCTCAAATGGGAGCTATTTAAAGCAATGTTGGTAGGGGCAAACCTCCCATTGGATGGGTTTCTTTTCAAGTTCGGAGAACAAAAGTTTTTCAAGAAGGTGAGGTTGAAGATTCTATTAACGCAATTGAAGACATGGGTACAAATTAAGCGCAGAGTGGGGTTGGCGTATTATTCTAATCATGCACCAATTTGGGACTCTCCCGGGCTTCCACCATGCCTGCAGGACTCTCTGGCCACCCCTCTAATAACAACTGGGCTTGCTAGATTGGGGGACTTACTTGGTGGAGGCATCCTGATACCGTGGGAAGCCCTTAGGGAAAAAGCAGGGTTGACATTGTCAAGATTTAAATATATACAAATTAGCAGTTGGGCCAGAGAATTGATCAGGAAAGTCCCTAATATCGGGAGAATTAGTCCTCTAGAACAACAGCTAGTTGGAAAACAGATAGGAGGCAAAGAGGTGGCTTGTTGGTATTGGTCTATACATGAGGAGATAGATGGGGAGTTTCACCTGCCAAAACAGTTATGGGGGAGAGAAATTGCGGCAATAGAGGAGGACAGTTGGACAGAATCGTTCACCCTTTTATACAAATTGGTAAAACCCGCTTGGCTTAGACGAAACCATCTGTTCACTTTACATCGGGCATATCTCACTCCCCTACGTCTATCCAAATTTCAAGAGGGGAAATGTTGTAACAAATGCAAACTCCCCTCAGCATCTGAAACTCATATGTTCTGGGAGTGCCCCCATCTAGCTACTTTCTGGACAGAGATTAAAGCTACTTTGGACTCAATTATCAAAATCGATATCTCCTTATCTTTATCACTTGTCATTCTTGGTGTAGACCAGAACATAACTGGGACAGCACGATCCTTTCTGTTTTATGCCATCCTGCTGGCAAGACGGCAGATATGTATGCACTGGGTGGACACCACCCCTCCCACTCAGTATGGTTAAACTCATTATATGAAACCTCAAAGGTAGATCTGAGAAGATCATGCAGAGCTCAGAATCTCACATTTTGGAAACTTTTGACAGAGTGGAAGTGAGGTCCTTTTGTTTTTTTTTTTTTGTTTTTTTCTTTTTTCCCCCAATATCCGATGATTAAGCCCACCCACTCAACAGTTCAGTATTGTGGTCTGCCCAGATTTTGACATATATATACTGAATATTTTGGCACGAAGTTGCTTTGAGACAATGTCATAAGATGCACGGTTGTTCCTATCAATTAATAAAATTCTCTGTCAAGTTGTGAAGCGGCTCAATCTTCAGGGTCTTGCTCACAGAGGCAGTGAGATGATTGGTTGGTTCCTCCGGCATCTAAGGGACGTGTGTTGGGCAGATGAGGATAAAAAAAAATAAAAAAATATTGGAATTGGCATCTCTCCCCCTAAAAGTTGGACAAATTTCATTATTTTAGTTTTTTGTACAATCAAGCAATTCCAAGTTGAACTTGGCTATTAAACTATTCAGTGCGCTGCCATAATTACTGTGTGGGAAATGATTAACATAAACACTGTCACCCCTACATAATCCTCACGGTGACCACATATCCCCTTCCGGGCATATCTGCAGGCTTGGATGTTAAAGTCACCTGCCCACAGAATAACAAAATTGTTCTTAGAGAGAGTGATTGCAGCTTCAATAGCACGTTCAACATCGGGAACAATCATATCACGTTTAGGGCCCACAATATTATTATAAAAATTTACAATAATTAGATCCCTACCATGACTATGTTTTAGGCGCAATATAGACGCATGCTGACAAGCTATAGAGTGTTCCCCAAGAATAAATTCTGTCAATTTAGTTGAAACCAAAGTCAGTAGGCCTCCCTTAGCTCTACCAGCTTTGGAAGCTACTGCTGTCACATTGTAGGAGGTGTAACCTTCAACTTCTATTAGTCCTGTATGCCATGTCTCTTGTAAACAAATAATGTCATATCCACATATGATAAAGTCATCCCAAAATGGGGTACATAATTTAGAGGCAATTCCGGCTATATTCCAGCTGTTAAATACAAGAGAATCAGCATTACTAGTTCCTATACTTTCAGAGTGATTAGTCAAGAGTGAAGCTTCAAAGCTTGCAATCCGGGTAACAATAGCATTATCATTTGTTACAGCTGGTTCATTGTCTACGACATTGCCTATACATAGCACAGTATTTGATAAAATTAATTGTGACTCAGTTATATTATTTACACAGCTTTCATCACCCAGCTCTTTCTCCAATGTTAATGTATCACCTGTTACAGAACTTCCAGAACTCGGGGTCAAGGATGGATCGCTCAGTCAGTCATTCTCCTCAAGTGAGCTGAGCAACTGGAATCTATTAGAGGTTGGGACCAAGAAGTTGTCATACAGGTTAGGCAGTAGGGGGGGACAAATAGGTACAACATTAGGGTATTTGATAAAAGCCGCTCTTGGATGCTGGAAGTTATGTGTAGTAATTTGTCTTCCTGCCTGGTTCCTATAAAAATAATCCAGTGGGAACAGTGTGATGTTATATTCATGATTCAATGGCATAGGTGCATGTAAAATCGAATCTCTCGCCCATTCTGTAGTCCTGAAATTTATAATTATGCAGTCCCCGTCTATCTCCTTTTTATTTGGCCCTACCCAACCTACCCTCTGTGCAGTTATAATCTCATCCGCGCCTCGCATTGGGAAGCCACAATTTAATGCATTATAATGTTGATGCTTGTTCTATTATTTAAAAAAATATTTCTGTAAACTTTTATGATTTATGGATAAACTGATATAAAGAGAAATAAAGAAAATAACTTTACTAATTTCTTAATGAGAATAAAGGTATTGGGAAAAATGTATCCAAACTCTTATCATTCGCTGAAATTAAAACTGTTAATAGTATTTAAGTGTGAGATGTCTGATTATGCTCCTTGACTCCTAATACAACATGCTAAGGTCCATTAAGAGAAAGAAGAATGATATAGAACAGGAATTGTTGATTATATTAAAAGAGAAGATAAAGAAAAGATTTTGAAAATATTAGGGTCCCGTCCCTGCTTACAGTTTTCTTTTAGCAGAGTAACGGTTCAGCGTTTGGAGCAAGGAGCTATAAATAATTGCCCAAGTTAGAATAAAATTCCCGAATCCTGGAATACAATTGCCTGAGCTTGAGGAGCTATCTAGGTGCAATTTTCAAAGGCGGTTGCTGTTTTGGAAGGGTGAGTATTAACACCTTGGCTGCTGCCCAGATTTATCACCGGTGCTGAGCCTCAATGTTAATGGGTGTGGTCATGACGGAACGGTTCCGTCATGAGCACAGCTCAACCGATGCTCATGAGCATCGAAGGGGTTACTAAGATAACGTCTATTGTAAATATAATTGTGTTTACCATTAAGTTATTGAGTTGAGAGTAAATGGTTTAATGAATGAAGGTGTTTATTGTTTCTGTGTGAAGAGATTGAAGAATACAGACTTGGCGTAGTCTATGATACGAGGAAAAATAAAAGATAGACTAGTGTAGAAGACACTTGAATAAGCCATCGTCGAATGGTAGTTCTTGCTGGGATTTTGTGGTGTGGAATGTGAGGAATAATCACGTACACAGTTGAAATAGAAATACTCATAATCTGTTGTGTTTGTATAATATTGATTGATGTTAGCAGAACCTAATTGAGCAAACAGAGGAGACTGCATTGATTAGGGTGATTTCACTCTGGTCAGGAAGACTTGAAAATTAAATTTCTGCATTTATGATAAAAGTCGTAAAGTGTAAAACCCTTAAACTTACGGTTGTTGAAGTACTATTGTTTCCCTTCTGAAGAGCAAACAAGAATGGACATATGTTTTCTTTTCGGTTTTGAGGAGTTCTTTTGTGGTTTGTGTACAATGGAATTTGTACAGGAGGGTGAACTGCTGCAAAGAATGAGATCATAAGTCATAGTGTTTCACACTGAGATTGATTGGCTGGTATGCTTTTGCACTGGGATTGGTTGGTTAAGTCAAGGTGCCGTGCTGTGATAGGTCAGCAACGTTGTGAATGCTGCATTGGGATTTGTTACAGAAGTTTGATTAATAACAACTGAGACAGGATTGGAAGGGAAAAATGTACGTTTATGGAACAGAATCATAACATTGAACTGTGAATTGTTTATTTTACAAGTCTTGTGAAAACATGACATTTTTTGAAGGATTTAAGAGTTTTTTGAAAGGAGATGTTACGGTTTGGATATAGAAAGGTGAAGAGGCACCTCCTGAGTGCACACCTGCACATTTTATGTCAACGGAGGTGGGATTAGATACATGCCTGTGGCTTTGTCAACGGTGCAAGATTACAGTGAAAAAGGGTCCATTGAGCTTTCCAAAATATAGGTGTTTTGAAATAAGAATAATTGACAATGTAAGAGAAAAATGATGCCAGATGAAGCCACAAACTTGGGCCTGTGAAATTTGAAATATTAAGCATGTGGGAAAAGGCCGCAGGAGACATAGAGAGAGAAAAATACCATAAAAGGACTAAGAAAGCATTGCGGAATTATGCAGATGCTTGATGGGATGAAAAACAGCAAGAAGGAGAAAAGCCTTAGTCGGAGCCACTAGATTATATCCAGCAATTTCTACTGAAATGGTGTAGAAGTGGAACAAGTAACATACTAAAGAAAAAGACATGTAGACAAAATTAGATGAAAATGAGACAGATAGCGATTCAGGAGATCATGTATTAGAAGAGATGTTAACTGTATGACCTCCACCTTATGCAACTACAGTTGATAGCCCTAGAAGTAGTGCCTCAGCAAGCAGTACAGTAGTGACAGTCCCTGTAAAAACTAGAGTGGTACAAGTTCAGAGACCACTTCAAATACTGTGGATTGCCCCACCACAAGTTGCCCAGAGACAGATTGCACTTCCTGATATGTATGTATCAGTGCAGGCACCGCAAGTACTGACTGTACAGACTAGTTGCGAATGACCCACTAAATATTAACCTGACCCAGAGACACAAGGAGCGGTAGGAGGTTTACCTGTGACATGATTTGTGCTAACTCACAGATTGATTTGTGGAGACCACCTCAGACAGTTCAAGCACTAAGAGATGGGGGAAGAATTTTCTTTACCACACCAATGACCCAGGAGGAAATTTACTTTAATTGGGATTGAATTTCTCCACTCCGGTTTAGGGAAGCTGTAGATATTAAAATGACTGAAGTAAGCAACAATTCCTAGGCAATCTCACGTAGTCAAGGAAACAAGCATGTCAGGGAGAATTAACGAAACAAAAGAGTGTATAAAAAAGATTCACTTTAATGATTTGTTAAAAACTATTTTGTTAAAAATTGTGTATAGGGGGGCGTTGCTTCAGCGGCAAGTAGGAGTAGGCTGTAACTCCGATGAGCTCCGGTGCCCCACTGCCTGTTTGAGCTATCTTGCGCGGAGTTTGGGGGCTGTTCATCATCTCTGGGGGTAGGGGAGACCCATGGCTGAGTGGGGTGCTGTGAGAGCGATGACAGGACTCCTGAGCGCTGCCTGCGGAGCAGTGGTGCAACGGCGGGGTCCCGGCAGGCAGTCGCGCCCGCCATTTTGATTGGGAGGCCGGCGGCACACCCTTCCCCCTAAGCCCGGACTGCCTCTACAAGGTGACTCTCGGCAGCGACCTGCTGGGCTCCACGGAGCGGCCCGGGCGTGAGCTCTGATCTTACGCTGCAGCGCCGAGGCCTGGTGCGGCTGACAGTGGTCCCGGCCGGTGGAGGCTTTGGCGCCCCGTAGCTAGAACGGGCGACGGACTTGGAGACGGGCTCCCCCTGTGAGCGGCGGGGAGGCCTGAGGGAACGGAGAACCATGGCGCCGGCTTGCCTGGGGATCGCGGTGCAGCCACTCACCGAGCCCGGAGACGGGCTCCCCCTGTGACGGGCGCAGAGGCCCGAAGGAGCGGAGACCTTTGGCGTTGGCTTGCCGGGGAGTCACGGCGCTGCAGAGGTGAGACAGATCCAGAGCGCCATTACAGCCGCCATTTTGGGTATCCGCCCGCCGTGGCAGACGTGGATAGTGGTGACATCGCCGAATTGCAGAGCCCTGAGGAACCGACACGAAGGCACGAAGGCGGAGGTGAGGTGCATCCGCTGGGGGCTGCGGGGGGTGCGGCTGAACGTGGAGGGCGCCCCCTCGCCCCTGGTGTCTTTGGTGGGATGCGGCCTGTCACCCTGCGCCCCTCCCCCCTTGTGGTCTAGGGTCCGGTCTGAAAGCTGTGCTCGGCAAGGGAGAGTTGGGTCCCTGCGGCCCTCTTGAGCAGGGGACGAAGAGTGAAACTGAGCCTTTGGCTGCCTGCTGGGCGCCCTCCCGTGTGTCCCGGAGGCGGGGGGCCATGGCGGACTGTCTCGGCTGGGGGCCCTGAGAAGCAGCCTGTAAGGTGAGAAGCGGTGAGGTGCTGTGAGCCCTCCTTGAGGGAGGTGCGAGTCGGTCCGGGGCCCCTGGGGCCTGTGATGGTCCCTGTCTGGCGAGCCATAGCCTGAAATCAGCGGCGGCGCACCATCGGGCTCAACTGGGCCTCACCTGGCTACAGCCTGACCTCCCGATTGGTAGTGTGGAATTGGCGCGGCTGCAGGGACCCCGCAGAAACTTGGAACTGGCGCTGGGCGCTGATTGCCGGTGGAAGGAGGTGCTGCCTGCCGTTGGGAGTTGCCCTGCACCTTGCAACTTGGAGACCTTGCCCTTGGTGCGGTGGCGTGGGCCCTGGACTGCCTGGGCGGAGGAGCTGGGCGGGGGGACTTCCGGCGCCACTAGACCTGGGCCCTTGACGGTGGAGGTGTCCCTCCTACGGCCTGCTCGAGCGGGCTACGGCGCCTTGTTGAGGTGTTGGGGACGTTGCTTCACCTGGGACATTGCTTCTTTGAACTGTATGCGATCTCGCATCTTGTCTCCCTGCGTGTTGCCTCTCTACCCCCGAGTATGGCGCCTTGATCACCGCTCTACACTGCTGGGCCCTATCTTCTGCTTGCACTGCTTGAGAGCGCCCTCGGTCTGTGGTGGACGGGGGGCCTTGGCCATTGGTCCCTGAACTGCTTCCGCCTGGGGGGCCCGGGGCTTTGCCACATTGAGAGGGGGGTGAGGGGACTTGCAGTGACGCAGCCTTGTGTGGACCCTTCTCCCGCTGACTATCCCCTTGAGCCTACGGGGTTGCACCCTGCTTGTAGTGGCACGAGCTCCTAGCTTTCACCTGTAGGCCTGACGATGACAAGGTCCAAAGGAGGCAAACAGGACCCCGCAGCGACGGCTAAAGACACGTCGGTGATGGCTATGTGGGGCAAGAATGGAGCGGCGGCGCCGGCCAACGGCCCCCCGTTGACGGCAGCGGACTCGCCGCCGGTGACTCAGGCCTTTATGGCCTCCTACATGTCTGATCTTAAGATGGAGATAGGTTCCATATTATTATTATTATTTTTATTTGGAACATTTGTATAGCGCGCTGTCACCTTACAGGTATCCTGGCGCTGAGACAAAACTTCTATGGTGGGGGGGGGGGGCAACAATAAAGGCCAGCGGTTTAGCATTTAGGAAACAGCCAGGTTTTGACCCGTTTCCTGAAAGGGAGGAGTTCTTTTGTTTGACGGATGTCTAGGCGCAAGCTGTTCCATAGTTTAGCAGCCGCAACTGTGAAGGATCGGCCTCCAATCCTAACTTTTTAAAATCTCGGTACTTTTACAAGGCATGCCATAGAGGAGCGAAGGGCTCTGGTTGGAGTGTACCAGTCGAAAATGGCTTGCAGAGAGCAGGGCCCAAGTCCCTGCAGGGCTTTGAAGATGAGACAATGGGATTTGAAGGCCACTCGCTGTTTCAGCGGGAGCCAAAATAGTTCAGTCATCGCAGCTGTGGCCGATGATCTCTTAGGCCAACCAAGGGCCAACTTAGCGGCGGCTGTCTGTACTCTCTGGAGTCTGTCTAACAGCGTGGCAGGAGACTCGAGTAGCAGCGGATCACAATAGTCGAGGCGACTAAGAATAGTGGACCAGACTATTAAAGCACGGGCCTGTAATGGCAGTAGTGGCAAGATCTTGCGTAAGGATCGAATAAGGGCCGAGCAGATGGACACTGTTTTCGCAACCTGGGCTTCCATGCTAAGTTTGTTGTCCATCATAACTCCCAGATTGCGAACAGTGGTGACCGGCTGGGGTTTTTCCGAGAATTCAGGGGGTCAAAAGTCCCCCGGGAAAGGGCGAGGAATCCGAATTCCGGCACAGAACAGAACCTCTGTTTTGGAAGGGTTGAACTGTAAGGAATTGTGGTGTAGCCAGCCCGCCGTATTACGAAGACAGTCATGAAAGGATTCCAAAGGGATCGATTCCTCACCCTCCCAAGAGAGGATGAGTTGAGTGTCATCAGCGTAGTTGATCGCCTTTAGCCTGCAAGACTTTATTAACGTAATCAGTGGTTTGAGGTAAACGTTAAACAAAATCGGGCTAATGGGCGAGCCTTGAGGCACCCCATGAGATACTGGGGAGAAGGCCGATTGAAACGGAGGAAGGGACACAGCCTGCTTTCTATCCTGCAGGAAGGAGCAAAACCAGTGCAGGGCAGTGCCACCCACCCTGGCCTCCCTCAGCCTCTCCAGCAGAATTCCATGATTTACCGTATCAAATGCGGCAGACAGGTGCAGCAGAATCAGAGCTACTGCCTGACCCCTGTCTGCACGCATTCGAAGGTCTTCCATGGCGGTAAGTAGGGCTGTTTCGGTGCCATGGGCTGGGCGAAAACAAAATTGTATTTCGTCCAGGAAATAATGCTGCTCTAAATGTTTGGAGAGGCATGAGCTCACCCAACGCTCAGCAATTTCAGTTGGGAATGGTAGCAAGGAGATTGCTCTGTAGTTCTGTAAGCACTCTGGGTTTAGGGAGGTTTTTTTTAGCAGTGGCGAAAAAAGTGCCTGCTTCCAAGGAGCAGGCACTGAGCCACTACGCAGGGATTAGTTACAGATCCTACAGAGAGTAGGGAAGAGTTCCTTTCCGGAGGCCTTACAGATTTTATGCGGGATAGGGTCCAGAGGAGAACCAGATGAAATACCGCGGGCCAGACTGTTGAAGTCAGCCTCAGAAATAGGGGGGGAATTCCAACAGACAGTCCGCAGGTTGCCATCCTGGGTCCTCCACTCCGATATCTATGGTACCTTCCCCAGAGCAAGGGGAGCAAACCAATGTAGGGGAGATAGTCAAATTGCGGATACTGGCTTCTATCTTTTCTTTAAAAAACAGAGCAAGATTGTCGCAAAGGGCCTGTGTGGGAAGGATCGATTTTTTTGAGCAATCAGTGTGGGTAAGGTTATTTAAGATCTGAAAAATGCTTTTGGAGCTATTTGTGGCTGTACATATTGTGGAGCAGAAATAATCAGAAATGGATTTCAGGATCAAAGATTTATATTCGGAAAGTTTAGTTTTCCAGGCTAGCTTATTGGCGTCGGAATTGCCTTGCCTCCATTTCCTTTCCACCTGTTTACAGGCAGGTTTTAGAGCCTTTAAAGAGCGAGTAAACCACGGTGATGACACTCTGCCCTTATGCTTGCGTTTTTTTAGAGGAGCAAGAGAGTCAACTCTCGTGGTAATCCTGAGGCATAAGGCCTCGTAATTGTCCTCAACTGGGCAATCCGGTGAGAAACTGTCATCCACCTGAAAAACAGCGTCTGTAATTCTTAGCCTTTCAAGAGCTCTCCAGTCTCTATACAAGGATTCAGAGGTGGTGCCATGTGCTGGCAATCTAACCTCCTTACAGTTAATATAGAATTTAAGAAGGGAATGATCAGTCCAACTCATGGGCAAGATTTCATTCAGGTGTACTAGCTGTGGGACCGAAAAGATACGGTCAAGCTGGTGCCCTGCTCTGTGAGTGGAGTCCCTAACTAATTGATGGAGCCCCACACTTTCACAAGAGAGCAAAAGATTGTGCAGTCCAGTACCTAAGGTGCCATTCAGCCAAAGGTTAAAATCACCTAAAATTATCAATTTATTGTGCGATGTCGCCGTGTTGGTGAGGGTATTAAGTAGCGATTGTTGATGCTGGGAGCTGAAGGCCCCAGGAGGTCGATAACAGATGATCACCATGAAAATAGCCCCTGTGTGACAGTTAATAGAGAGGCCAAGGAGCTCTGTTCCAGAGACCGAGTCCATATCTAAAATATTGATATGCCAGGAGGCTCTGAAAATGACTCCCACCCCACCACCCCGACCTATCTGTCTGGGCAAGTGCAGTATTTTGTATTCCTGCGGAAAGGCCCAGCCAAGTTCGATTTCACAGTCAAGGTGGGTCCAAGTCTCAGTGAGGAACAGGACGTCTAACTGATGAGTATCCACCAGTAGTTGGATTTCTTCGGCGTGCCTAGGTAGTGATCTAACATTAAGAAGTCTGCACTATTGCAGACCCCTGAGCACAAAATCATTCAGTGGAAGAACTGAATCTGCGAAAGAGAGGTGACCCTCATGCGCGTACTGACCCAGGTTAAGCAGAGTCTCTCGGGAGTAGAGTGGAGGGGTGGCACCCGAACTCGAGATGATTTGAGCGGCGTGCCCGGCGCCCGTCGCGGCCTGGGCGCGGACGGCCGTAGACGGGCTTGACTTAGGCGTGCCCGCTGCGCTTCTGAGAAATGGCCATAGTTATGGGAGGAGCAGAGGGGCGTGGCTAGGAGTTAGGGGCATGGCATGGTGTCTTGTGGGTGATGGCGGCGATGTAGTGGCCCTCCCCGCGACAGCGCTGGATCCGCTGCGCGAAGTGACCCCCCAAGACCCAGAAACAACAGAAGGAGCAATCAGTCTGCTAGGTAAGCGCACAAAGTTATTAAAATCAACAGAGTGTGCAAACTAGAAAATGAGTTAAAAGATAATTTTCGCTCCCGGCTTCCGCCTCAGGAGTAGCTGTCAGTAAACACCGGCTAGTGTTTCAGCGCGGCGTTTAATAGTGTCGAGAAGGGGGCGTGGCTAGGAGTTCGCGAGTTACTGAGCGCACAAAGTTATTAAAATCAACAGGGTGTGCAAAATAGGCCAATAGTTAAAAGAAATTGTCGCTCCCGGCTTCCGCCGCAGGAGTAGCTGTCAGTAAACACCGGCTAGTGCTTCAGCACGGCGTTTAATAGTGCCGAAAAGGGGGCGTGGCCAGGAGTTAGAGGCGTGGCCTGGTGTTTCGTGGATGATGGCGGCGATGTAGTGGCCCTCCCCGCGACAGCGCTGGATCCGCTGCGCGAAGTGACCCCCAAGACCCAGAAACAACAGAAGGAGCAAACGGTCTGCTAGGTGAGCGCACAAAGTTATTAAAATCAACAGAGTGTGCAAAATAGGAAATGAGTTAAAAGATAATTGTCGCTCCCGGCTTCCACCTCAGGAGTAGCTGTCAGTAAACACTGGCTAGTGCTTCAGCGCGGCATTTAATAGTGCCGAGAAGGGGGCGTGGGTAGGAGTTTGTGAGTTACTGAGCGCACAAAGTTATTAAAATCAACAGGGTGTGCAAAATAGGCAAATAGTTAAAAGAAATTGTCGCTCCCGGCTTCCGCCTCAGGAGTAGCTGTCAGTAAACACGGGCTAGTGCTTCAGCACGGCGTTTAATAGTGCCGAAAAGGGGGCGTGGCTAGGAGTTAGGGGCGTGGCCTGGTGTCTCGTGGGTGATGGCGGCGATGTAGTGGCCCTCCCCGCGACAGCGATGGATCCGCTGTGCGAAGTGACCCCCAAGACCCAGAAACAACAGAAGGAGCAATCAGTCGGCTAGGTGAGCGCACAAAGTTATTAAAATCAACAGAGTGTGCAAAATAGGAAATGAGTTAAAAGATAATTGTCACTCCCGGCTTCCGCCTCAGGAGTAGCTGTCAGTAAACACCGGCTAGTGCTTCAGCGCGGCATTTAATAGTGCCGAGAAGGAGGCGTGGCTAGGAGTTCGCGAGTTACTGAGCGCACAAAGTTAAAATCAACAGGGTGTGCAAAATAGGCAAATAGTTCAAAGAAATTGTTGCTCCAGGCTTCCGCCTCAGGAGTAGCTGTCAGGAAAAACGGAAGTGCAAACATGCATCAAGGAAATGCGCAAGGAGGTCACTGAGTTGGGCGACAGAGTGGACGACTTGGAGAAGCTAGTTGACGCGCGCACGGAAGACCAAGAACAGCTGTGGCGGAGAGTGGCGGCCCTGGAAGAACAGAACATTGAACTACAGATTAAGCAGGAGGACCTTGAGAACAGAAGCTGACAGAATAACCTCCGAATCCGTGGTGTTCCGCTCGACAAGGAAGGGACAGACATTCTGACCTACGTGGCACAGCTCCTACATAAGGTATGGGGAGACAAGGACACCTCCCCCTGACTTTAGATCATGCCCATCGGGTGTACGGACCGGCGGGTAGGGCGGGCCTCCTCCCGGACATCCTGACGCGGGTACACTACTTTCACGGAGAAGGAAGCCATCTTGAAAGCGGCTCGGGACAAGCCCAACCTCACCTACGGAGGCCACAAAATACAGATTCTTCAGGATCTGGCTCCTAACACCCTACGCCGGCGAAGAGCTTTTCGGCCGTTGACGGAGAAGTTGAGGGCTCTCAACATTGCTTACCAGTGGGGCCACCCCTTCGCCCTCATCTTTCGCTGGGAGGACAAACACAGGGTCATCCGGTCCTACCATGAGGAATCGCCGGCCTACAGCCCTTTACAATCGCGACAACAGGAGAGAGTCCCTGCTCGCCCAGACTGGACCAAGCTTCGGCGATATCGTCGATCACCTATGGTGGATGAGAGATCCACGTCGCAGGCCAAACAGGACATCATAGCGCACATCCGCTCTCTTGAGGAAGACCGAGATGGCCAGTCTTCCCATCTGCCTACCCCGTGACCTGGACCTCGTTGGGACATATTCTTCCGTGGCTCCTCCTGGCGCTATGGGGCGCTCCCTTGCATACTGCCTTGCGATACTGTCTTGCATGCTGCCTACACTGACGCCCCTTGTGGTGCCTGGACTCCAACACTTTGCTGCTGTCGCCGGATGGAACACCAATCTCCTTGTAGCGCAGACGATCTGCACCCCCGCGACGTCCTGACCTGGCCTGCGTTTGGGGATTCCACTGCCCCCGACTTCAACATACCGGCCCCCTTTGGTGCCATTCATGTGGTGGGCCTGGACCTGTAGGGGATCCGCCTGAACTACAATGCCTGGTTCGCCATGAGGAGCTGAGTGATGGCCGTTGATATGCCCGACTGCTCCGTCCAGCTGTGAGGTGCCCCTGATTCCGGTTCGAGCAGCAGGGCTACCGGGGTCATGGTTTCCTATCCTACCCCTGGGTGCCCCATGTACTGCCCCATAGGGAGTGGCATTCCTGAGTGCGTCCAAACCCTTGGTTAGAGGATGCCTGGTGACTGTGGTAGTCCGAAATGCCCCGGTTAGCCTTAGTTGCCCTTGGTAAATACGAGGCGTGTTTGGCCTCCTGTTGTTTCCTCTCTCCCTCTCTTTCTCTTCTTCTCCTCTCTTTTGCTTTCCTTCCTTTGGAATGCCTCTCTTTCCTTTTCTTCTGGTTTGGCGGGTGGTGGGACAGGGATGGGGTGGTGGCTATCACCTGGGTGGGGCTTTGGCAGGCTCCTATGGTCGCCTTTCCCTGCGCTGGTGGGAGCGGGGAACGTGGGCAGATCCTGCTCGCTATTCGCTATGGCTGCGATTGTGCCTAGAACCCTGAATGTTTTGTCACTCAACGTTAAGGTCCTGAACTCCCCTAATAAGAGCAAGCAGGTTTGGCGCTATCTCCTCCAACAGCAACCCAACATTATTTATCTTCAGGAAACCCACCTACTGCAGGAGGACACACATCGCATGGCCCACCCCAAGTACCCTCTTCAGTTCTGGGCAACTGCGGACACTAAAACTGCGGGGGTGGCCATACTATGCAGAGCTGGCTTCAGACGGGGAGACTCCGGACCCTATAAGAGTGGGGATGGGCGCTTCCTCAAGGTCACAGTATATGCGGGACGGCACAGATTCACTTTGTGTAACGTGTATGCTCCCAACCAGTTGCAGGACTGATATCTTCAGACACTCCTGAGGGAACAGATTCCTTGTGGAGACCCGCACATGCCATTGGGAGGGGACTTCAACCTAGTGTGGGAACCTAACCTGGATCGCTGTGGTGCTGCTTCTAACGCCTCCGGGGTGATGTCCTCTGCGCTGCGCAAGCAGATTGCAGACTTAGGACTACTAGACGTGTGGCGCTATCACAACCCGGATTTTAGAGATTGCTCATTCTATTCGCACACCCATAGATCTTACTCCCGCATCGATTTCCTCTTTGCGTCACTGGAGATGCTCCGAGACACGTTGGGAGCCTCCATCTCTGACATTTCTCTGTCGGATCATGCCCATGTGGAAATGTATCTCCAGGACCCGGCAGCGCGTCCCATGCGTGTCGCTCGTTGGTCTTTCCCACCGAGCGTCCTTCGGGACGCTGGCGATGTGGATAGCATTCGGGAGGCCATAGACGCCTATTTTGCCTCTAATGACACCCCGGAAATGCCTTTCCCGGTGGTATGGAACGCCTTCAAGGCCACGATTCGGGTGAACATCACCTCCCTGGCGATTGCACAGAGGCGTGCTGCCTGCAAACTGGAAGCTGACTTGGTAGTGGACATTAAGAAAGCCGAGGTGCAGGATCGGGAATGGTCGTCGCGAGACACTAGGAGGAGATTGGCCACTCTTAGAGGGCAACTCAGACTTCTGCGCACCAACAAGGCGGAATGTGCCCTGTTGGCCCTGAAACGAAGGTACTTTGAGGGTGGCGACAAGGTAGGCCGACTGCTGGCGGGACGGCTGCGAGCGCGCGCTGCCAAGGCTCACATAACTAGTATCCAAATGCAGGTTGGGTCGAAAGTAGACTCGGAGCAATCCAAGCAGGCTGCATTTGTGGACTACTATACCTCTCTGTATGGGAGGGAACCTGTCTCAGTGGATGCGATAGCGGCTGTCCTGGATGACTACGAGGGACCGACGTTACCAGCTGGGAGCGCGACGGAGCTGGAAGGCTCCATTACAGAGGACGAGGTCACAGCGGCGATTAAGGACCTCCCCTTGGGGAAAACGCCAGGTCCGGATGGCCTGCCTCTATCTTTCTATCGCACATTTCAGACTCAGCTTCGGCCTTACCTCCTTCGGCTGTTCAACTCTTTCTCTGAAGTGGCGGGCCCATCCCCTGACATGGGCATGGCGGAGATAGCGTTAATACCAAAACCCGGGAAAGACCCCGCACTGTGTGCGTCCTACCGCACTATCGCCTTGCTTAATACGGATCTCAAAATATACACTAAGCTCCTCGCCCAATGCCTAGACCTGTATATGCAATGGCTTGTGGACCCCGACCAGGTCGGATTTATCCATGATCGTCAGGGGCAGACAATGTTCGCAAACTTGCGCACCTTGTAGGGAAGGTGCGTCATTGGAAAATCCCGGCCTGCCTTCTCTCCCTGGACGCAGAGAAGGCATTTGATCGGGTGGACTGGGCCTTCCTTAGGGCGGTACTTCGTAAACTCGGGTTGAGTCCGAAGATGATTGAAAGGATCATGGCTCCATATATAGGGCCCCAAGCTAGAATTAGGGTCAATGGAGACTTAACGCTGCCACTAGCGATACATAGGGGCACTAGACAGGGGTGCCCCCTCTCACCCCTCCTATCCGCCCTTGCAGTGGAACCTCTCGCGGAGCTGATACGGCGCGACTCGGACATCCACGGGATAGCACACGGTGGGCGGGACAATAAGGTGGCGCTGTTCGCAGATGATCTGATCCTTACTCTCACGCGCCCGCGGAAATCCTTGCCGGCTGTTCATAGGGTGCTTTGCCTCTTTGAGAGAGCTTCCGGCCTCAAGATAAACCACAACAAGTCCTGGGCTCTTAATATTACCATCCCGGCGGAGGATCTCTCCACCCTGAAGGGGATTGTGCCCTACCAGTGGGCTGAGCGCCATATCAGATATATGGGCCTCATCTTGACCCCCTCCGTAGACGACTGGACCTCTGTCAATTGGCGTGCCTGCCGAAAGGAGATCCTGGAGGACCTGCGGCGGTGGAAACCCCTCATGTTGTCCTGGTTAGGCTGCCTCCACGCAGTCAAAATGTCGATCCTCCCCAAAATCCTCTACGCGTTTCAATGCCTCCCCACTCCAATCCCGCTTAACTGCATACGAAGCCTGCAGCGCAAGCTCACATCCTTTATCTGGGGTGGTAAGCATTCACGTTTCTCCCAAAAAATTCTTATGGCTCCGCGAGACAGGGGAGGACTAGCTTGCCTAACCTGGTCCACTACTACTGGGCTGCGCACCTCCGATTTGTGATAGAGTGGGGGGTGAGAGAGAGTGAAAAAGGGTGGCTACACATGGAGAGGGCGGTGACGGGGCGTACCATTTGGGACCTGCCGTGGATCCATCGGGCGGCCCGCTCTAGAAGTGCGTGCCTTGCAGTGCCCACGAAAATGGTGCTGGACATCTGGGATGCCACTGCTGTATCCAGGGGTCTTACTACGTTCCCGTCTCTGCATACTCCCATAGCGGCAAACACTCACTTCCCGCCGGCTTATCAAACTCGGGCGTTTGAGAACTGGGTGCAGGGGGACTGCAGGGTGCTCTGCGACTTGTTTGACGGGGGCTCATTTAAATCGTTCTACCAATGTCGCGAGGAGTTCCTCTTGCAGCATGCTGCACGGCTGCAACATGCCCAACTGCGACATTGGGCCTCCGATGGCGATACGTACCGAGCTGCCACACATGCCTTCACCCCTTTCGAACGCTTGGCGCGCACCCTCGGGGGCTTAAAACGGTTGGTCTCCCAAATCTACCACATTCTACAGCATCCACCACTCATACCCGTCCACCCGTATCAGCACTAATGGCAGATAGCGGTCAATACGGACATTACGCCCTCGCAGTGGGACGCGGTGTGGAGAGACATCCCCAAGGTATATAGGAGTATCCCGCAGAGGGAAAATGCTTATAAGCTTTTAACTCAATGGTATTACACCCCCTGCGGCTTCATAAGATGGTCCCCAACAATGTTTCGCAACTGTGCTGGAGGTGTCGGGCTACGACGGGGGACTTTGTGCACATATGCCTTCTGGAAGGAGGTGCTTAGCCATGTCAGGGGGGTGTTGGGGTTCCCCTTGCCTGAAGCCAGAGGTACGATCTTGTTGGGTGTCAGGCTGCCAAACCTTAAGGCCCTCACCCGTAGTGACTGGATTGTAACGCTACAAATGCTAGGTGCGGCCAAGCAGCTCATTGCCTTATATTGGAAGAAGAGTGAAGCACCCCCCCATAGCTTCCTGGTTTGTGCGGCTATGGCACGTCTTGGCAATGGAGCTTCTCATGGTGTGGCTTCCAGTTGCGTCACACTCGCTTCTAGTCAGTTTGGAAGCCCTTGGTGCGCTACCTTTGCTCAATGGAACATGCACGATACATGCCCACTAGGCTCCGGACCCTGCATCTCTTTGAGGATGCTGTCGTCCCTACAGATCCCACTAGGTTGCTCCCATAGACGACCTCCATAACATCTGAGTTCAAGAGGCCGACCCTCGCTGCCTGATGCCACCCCTCACCCACGGACCAACTCATCCAACCTGCTAGCACACTATCCCTTCTGTCTCTTGTCTCTGGCCTCTTTCTTCTTTTCTTTCCCTTTCTTCCCCTCCTCTGTAGCTCTTCTCTGTGTTCACAGACCTCTGTTGGGTGGTTCATAAGTGCTGGGTTTGTTGACTGCCCACCTACTCTAACTGATCTGTCTTTGGGGCTCTGTAAGTGCTGAACAACTTTGACAGCTTATCTAAGCCACGCGGCCGGCCCCTTGGGGTTGTAGGCAAGGCGCTGTTTTAAACAGTTTGACTACACAAAATTCATGGCCCTATTGCACATTCTTGCGGCCGGCCTCGGATATAGGTTGTAGGCTTAATGCTGTGTTACTGTGCCCCTTCCAGGGGTTGTGTTCCAAAATAAAACAGACTTGTAACAAAAATTGTGTATACAACACAATTCGTAATATATATCAGACATTATAATCACAACATTTAATAAGACCAAGAAAAGAGAAATAAATGAAATAAAATAGTGGCAATATCTATCAATTCTATCGACGCGCGTTTCGGCATACTCGACACCTTCTTCAATAGCCACAAAATTACTTTAGTATTCTGTAGTTCAACCAGAGTTCAGAGTAAATATATGGAGTTTTAATTCCTATTTAATCCAACTTTAAAGTTATTTAGCTTCCTTTACAACGATATTCCTCTAAGATAGTCGAGGTGTAAAATAGAGTATTGATATAAAAATGACAGCAGGCTCAGTGCAAATGACTAACCGAGGACCTGAGAAGGAGATGGAATTAAATATCGCAAGACTAAAAATTGGACTTGAGGAAATTACTTATGGGCTGCTTGGATTAATAATTTTTGAGTGCATATCAAGAAAAATATGTAATTTACCTCTGTAAGGAAATTAAAAGACGAGCAGCAATTAATTACACATGAGAAATTGACAGAATTGGCCCAGAAATATGATGTTGATATTCCAAAAAAGCTCTCCTTACCAGAAGAGTTATAGAGTACAATTTATTTATTTATAAAAAAGTGCATACCACGAACACGACCATTGTCTAACCCAGGGTGGTGTGGAGTGCAAAAAAACGATGGATTATGACCCAGATCTTTTGACTGGGTTGAATGTGTGACATTGATCCACATTCGGTCCATCACCTGTTGTTTTTGCAATTACCGCTCTAAGTGTACTGGGGATGCCCAGACGTGGGTCCCAGGCACTCCACACCACTGGAGTGAAGCTAGCCGGGCTGATGAGAGGTGTTACCTCGAAACCGGTCCGGTCCTCGGATGCTTGATTCCGTTCTGGGAAGGACATGGCTTTTGTAGTTCGGACTGGACTGTTCACATGGGGCACAGGGTCAGAGCTGATTTGCATATCGCCATTGTCTAACCCAGGGTGGTGTGGAGTGCAAAAAAACGATGGATTATGACCCAGATCTTTTGACTGGGTTGAATGTGTGACATTGATCCACATTCGGTCCATCACCTGTTGTTTTTGCAATTACCGCTCTAAGTGTACTGGGGATGCCCAGACGTGGGTCCCAGGCACTCCACACCACTGGAGTGAAGCTAGCCGGGCTGATGAGAGGTGTTACCTCGAAACCGGTCCGGTCCTCGGATGCTTGATTCCGTTCTGGGAAGGACATGGCTTTTGTAGTTCGGACTGGACTGTTCCCATGGGGCACAGGGTCAGAGCTGATTTGCATATCGCCATTGTCTAACCCAGGGTGGTGTGGAGTGCAAAAAAACGATGGATTATGACCCAGATCTTTTGACTGGGTTGAATGTGTGACATTGATCCACATTCGGTCCATCACCTGTTGTTTTTGCAATTACCGCTCTAAGTGTACTGGGGATGCCCAGACGTGGGTCCCAGGCACTCCACACCACTGGAGTGAAGCTAGCCGGGCTGATGAGAGGTGTTACCTCGAAACCGGTCCGGTCCTCGGATGCTTGATTCCGTTCTGGGAAGGACATGGCTTTTGTAGTTCGGACTGGACTGTTCCCATGGGGCACAGGGTCAGAGCTGATTTGCATATCGCCATTGTCTAACCCAGGGTGGTGTGGAGTGCAAAAAAACGATGGATTATGACCCAGATCTTTTGACTGGGTTGAATGTGTGACATTGATCCACATTCGGTCCATCACCTGTTGTTTTTGCAATTACCGCTCTAAGTGTACTGGGGATGCCCAGACGTGGGTCCCAGGCACTCCACACCACTGGAGTGAAGCTAGCCGGGCTGATGAGAGGTGTTACCTCGAAACCGGTCCGGTCCTCGGATGCTTGATTCCGTTCTGGGAAGGACATGGCTTTTGTAGTTCGGACTGGACTGTTCCCATGGGGCACAGGGTCAGAGCTGATTTGCATATCGCCATTGTCTAACCCAGGGTGGTGTGGAGTGCAAAAAAACGATGGATTATGACCCAGATCTTTTGACTGGGTTGAATGTGTGACATTGATCCACATTCGGTCCATCACCTGTTGTTTTTGCAATTACCGCTCTAAGTGTACTGGGGATGCCCAGACGTGGGTCCCAGGCACTCCACACCACTGGAGTGAAGCTAGCCGGGCTGATGAGAGGTGTTACCTCGAAACCGGTCCGGTCCTCGGATGCTTGATTCCGTTCTGGGAAGGACATGGCTTTTGTAGTTCGGACTGGACTGTTCACATGGGGCACAGGGTCAGAGCTGATTTGCATATCGCCATTGTCTAACCCAGGGTGGTGTGGAGTGCAAAAAAACGATGGATTATGACCCAGATCTTTTGACTGGGTTGAATGTGTGACATTGATCCACATTCGGTCCATCACCTGTTGTTTTTGCAATTACCGCTCTAAGTGTACTGGGGATGCCCAGACGTGGGTCCCAGGCACTCCACACCACTGGAGTGAAGCTAGCCGGGCTGATGAGAGGTGTTACCTCGAAACCGGTCCGGTCCTCGGATGCTTGATTCCGTTCTGGGAAGGACATGGCTTTTGTAGTTCGGACTGGACTGTTCCCATGGGGCACAGGGTCAGAGCTGATTTGCATATCGCCATTGTCTAACCCAGGGTGGTGTGGAGTGCAAAAAAACGATGGATTATGACCCAGATCTTTTGACTGGGTTGAATGTGTGACATTGATCCACATTCGGTCCATCACCTGTTGTTTTTGCAATTACCGCTCTAAGTGTACTGGGGATGCCCAGACGTGGGTCCCAGGCACTCCACACCACTGGAGTGAAGCTAGCCGGGCTGATGAGAGGTGTTACCTCGAAACCGGTCCGGTCCTCGGATGCTTGATTCCGTTCTGGGAAGGACATGGCTTTTGTAGTTCGGACTGGACTGTTCCCATGGGGCACAGGGTCAGAGCTGATTTGCATATCGCCATTGTCTAACCCAGGGTGGTGTGGAGTGCAAAAAAACGATGGATTATGACCCAGATCTTTTGACTGGGTTGAATGTGTGACATTGATCCACATTCGGTCCATCACCTGTTGTTTTTGCAATTACCGCTCTAAGTGTACTGGGGATGCCCAGACGTGGGTCCCAGGCACTCCACACCACTGGAGTGAAGCTAGCCGGGCTGATGAGAGGTGTTACCTCGAAACCGGTCCGGTCCTCGGATGCTTGATTCCGTTCTGGGAAGGACATGGCTTTTGTAGTTCGGACTGGACTGTTCCCATGGGGCACAGGGTCAGAGCTGATTTGCATATCGCCATTGTCTAACCCAGGGTGGTGTGGAGTGCAAAAAAACGATGGATTATGACCCAGATCTTTTGACTGGGTTGAATGTGTGACATTGATCCACATTCGGTCCATCACCTGTTGTTTTTGCAATTACCCCTAGAAGGGTATCAGAGAGTTTTACAAGAGGTCAAGGAAAGAAACAGTAAAACAAACAGGAGAGTAACAGGGTGGGAGGGAACCAAAAGAGGCTAGAGGCCATCCCAGAACCCAAGGAACTGCTACATATGCTTATACATGTTCATGGAAGTGCAATATTTTACAATATTATACCAGAAGTGGCCATAGTGGCCAGCATGTAGAGTATATGAGCCTAGAGCTAAATTTGTTCATGAGTAGCATTTTTACTTCCTTTTTAAATTAAGTATGGGTGGAAAATTCGTTCCGCTCGCGGAATTTGCGGATTTTCTGCGATCTCGCTATCCTCAAATCGCAAAAAATCGAGGCAAAATCCGCGAATCCGCGAGCGGGACAAATTTTGCTCAGGAAGCACTTACAGGGTTACAGCAGGTGCCCAAGTTGAAGCTAATTTCTATTTAACCATTTACAAAATGGTTACAAAGAAATTAACTTCAACTTGGGCACCTGCTGTAACCCTGTAAGTGCTTCCTGAGCGGCGCCTCCTTGCCTACTTGCAACTATTCTCTGACCCTGCTCTGACCCTCGAAGCAGGGTCAGAGAATAGTTACAAGTAGACAACGAGGCTCCTGCAGGAAGCACTTACAGATATAGATAAAGCAGGTGCCTGAGTTGAAGGTCAAATTCAGTAACTCCTTAATCAGCCCAAAAAAAATGTGCGTTTTGTCGAGGCTGGGCAGGTGTGTGTTCTCCCCATATCTACCGTCGAAAATTAGCTATGATGCTTGATGGAGGCCTTTGCATCCTTGACTTTCACGAGCTCTATCCCTGTGCAGTTCCTGTAACCAAATGCTTCTTTCTCCCCATCTGCTGCTCTGATCGGTGCCTGTCCTTTTATACACAGAAGAGGCATGTGAACTCACATAGAAGCCCCCCCCCGTTTGCCCCCCCACACACACTAGTGGTGTGCACCGTCTTCCCGCCCTTTAGCCACTATAATAGACAGCTCACTCGAGGGACCCTGGCACCCTTCGGCGCGATGGCAAAGTTAATCAGCCCCCCAAAAATGTGTGTTTTGTCCAGTCTGGGCAGTTCCTGTGACCACAAGCTTCTTTCTCCCCATCTGCTGCTCTGATCGATGCCTGTCCTTTTATACACACAAGAGGCATGTGAACTCGCATAGAAGCCCTCCCTTTTGCCCCCCCCACACACACTAGCGGTGTGCACCATCTTCCCGCCCTTTAGCCACTATGATGGACAGCTCACTCGAGGGACCCCGGCGCCCTTCAGCCCAATGGCAAAGTTAATCAGCCCCAAAAAAATGTCCACTTTGTGGAGGCTGGGCAGGTGTGTGTTCTCCACATATCTACCGTCGAAAATTAGCTATGATGCTTGATGGAGGCCTTTGCATCCTTGACTTTCACGAGCTCTATCCCCGTGCAGTTCCTGTGACCACAAGCTTCTTTCTCCCCATCTGCTGCTCTGTTCGGTGCCTTTCCTTTTATACACTCCTTTACTTCCAGATCCACACCGACCCCAAGACCACACTTAGAGACACCCTCCTCTACAGGCCACCAGGACCCCGCACTAGATTCAGCGAAGACATCACTGACTTCATCACCCCACACGCCCTCCCCTCAGAAGAATACATTCTACTGGGAGACCTCAATTTCCACCTGGAAAAGAGCAACGACAAACAATTTGTTAACACCCCCACACACTATGCAGGACACACACTCGACCCTATCTTCACTTCCAGCAAGCATATCTCCTTCACGCAAACCACACCCCTCCACTGGACGAACCACTGTTGCATCCACTTCATTTACAATAAGACCACGATCCACAACCACCCTCAACCAACTCTGCGAAGAAATTGGAACAAAATCACCATCGACCAGATTTCCACATCGCTTCTTCAAAACCCCCCGGCCTACTCAACGAACCCTAACCAAGCCGCCATCCACCTCACACAATGGTTAACCCAAACCGCAGACAAACTAGCACCATTGAAAAAACATCAAATCAAGCAAGGAAGCAAGAACGCCCCCTGGTTCAACGATGACCTTAAGAAATCCAAGAAGCTCTGTCGCTCCATTGAGAAAACTTGGAAAAAAGACCCAAACACTATCACCCAAGCCGCCTTCAAAAACGCCACCCGCAAACACCACCAACTAATCCGGACAGCCAAGAAATCAGCACTCAAAGACCGACTAGACAACAACGCCCGCAACAGCAAGGAACTTTTCAACATCATCAAAGAATTCACCAACCCCACTGCCAGCTCAAACGACATCACCCCCTCTCAAGTCCTCTGCGACTCCCTCGCCTCATTCTTCCATGACAAAATCGCCGAAATTCATAACAGCTTTGACAACCAACCCGCAAACCAGTCAACCTCACTTACCTCCGAACCTGTAACTCCTCCGAATAACCTTTTCGACTGGAACCCAATCACGACAGAAGACACCATTCGCCTAATGAACTCCACCCACTCAGGATCCCCTACAGACCCATGCCCCCATCACATCTTCAACAAAGCAAACTCCATTATCGCACCCCATCTCCGAGACGTCATCAACTGCTCCCTCAACTCCGCCACATTCCCAGAAAGCTGGAAACACGCCAAACTCAGCGCCCTTCTGAAGAAGCCCACAGCTGACCCCACCGAACTCAAAAATCACCGCCCCATCTCGCTCCTCCCATTCCCTGCCAAAGTCATTGAGAAAGCCATCAACAATCAGCTCGCCGCCTTTCTCGAAACCAACAAATCACTCGACTCCTCACAGTCTGGCTTCTGAGCCAAACACAGCACCGAGACCGCCCTCATCGCAGCAACAGACGACATTCGAACTCTACTGGACAATGGAGAAACAGTCGCGCTCATCCTCCTTGACCTCTCTGCAGCCTTCGACACAGTCTGCCATAGCACCCTGATACAACGCCTCAGAAACATCGGAATTCAAGGAAAAGCATTAGACTGGATCATCTCGTTCCTCGCTGGAAGAACTCAGAGAGTCCGCCTCACCCCTTTTAAGTCAGAGGCCACCGAAGTCATCTGCGGCGTCCCGCAAGAATCATCACTCAGCCCCACCCTCTTCAACGTCTACATGAGCCCCCTCACAACCATCGCACGTCAACACAACCTCAACATCATCTCCTACGCTGATGACACTCAGCTGATCCTCTCACTCACCAAAGACCCAATCTCCGCCAAAACTAACCTACATGAAGGGATGAAAGAAGTAGCCGAGTGGATGAAGCACAGCCGTCTAAAACTGAACTCGGACAAAACGGAAGTCCTTATCTTAGGCGCACCCCCTTCCGCCTGGGACGACTCTTGGTGGCCAAAGGCCCTAGGAAAAGCCCCCATACCGACGGACCACGCACGGAACCTGGGCATCATCCTGGACTCCTCACTCTCGATGACCAGACAAGTCAACGCCGTCTCATCATCATGCTTCAACATCCTACGCATGCTCAAAAAAACATTTCGCTGGATCCCCACCGAAACAAGAAAAACGGTCACCCCCGCACTGGTAACTAGCCGTCTGGACTACGGAAACACCCTTTACGCCGGTACCACCGCAAAACTGCAGAAAAACTCCAACGCATCCAAAATGCTTCTGCCAGACTCATACTAGACATCCCCCGCACAGACCGCATTTCCGTTCACCTGAAAGACCTTCACTGGCTCCCCGTCAACAAGAGGATAACGTTCCGTCTCCTCACCCACGCACACAAAGCCCTATACGAACTTGGACCTGATTGTCTCAACACGCGCCTTTCCTTTTACACCCCCACCCGCCAGCTGCGTTCGTCCAACCAAGCACTCGCCGCTGTGCCGCGCATCCACAAAGCCACCATGGGGGGAAGATCCTTCTCCTACTTAGCGGCCAAAACCTGGAATTCCCTTCCCACCCACCTACGCCTTACTCAAAACCGCCTAGCCTTCAGAAAACAGCTTAAAACCTGGATATTCGATAAGTAAACCTCCCCCCCCTTCCTCAAGCGCCTTGAGACCCTCTGGGTATGTAGTGCGCTATATAAATTTTGACTTGACTTGACTTGAGGCATGTGAACTCGCATAGAAGCCCCCCCGTTTGCCCCACCCACACACACTAGCGGTGCGCAACGTCTTCCCGCCCTTTAGCCACTATGATGGACAGCTCACTCGAGGGACCCCGGCACCCTTCGGTGTGATGGTAAAGTTAATCAGCCCCCAAAAAATTTGTGTTTTGTCCAGGCTGGGCAGTTCCTGTGACCACAAACTTCTTTCTCCCCATCTGCTGCTCTGATCGGTGCCTGTCCTTTTATACACAGAAGAGGCATGTGAACTCACATAGAAGCCCCCCCCCGTTTTCCCCCCCACACACACTAGCGGTGTGCACCGTCTTCCCGCCCTTTACATACTGTGATGGACAGCTCACTCCGACGCCCTTCGGTGCGATGGCAAAGTTACACACACATGGTAACTGTATGCAACTCTTCTGGCCCTACACAGCTGTAGTGCAGGAAAAGCACTATACATTTACCCAATGAGGTAGCACTTACTGATTAGCCAGTGGAAAGTACTCCAGTTAAGTATGGTGCAAAATCGCCAAAACAATCCACGATTTCGCAGATTTTTTTGCGAATTTGCAAACCGCTGATTCACAAAATTCACCCATACTTATTTTAAATGATACAGTGGAAGGGATCAGTCTAATTTCAGGGGGAAAGGAGTGTCTTGTAAATTTTCTTTTTACAGAATTTCTGAGTCTTCAGCAGTAGGGTGCTATGGCTTCTAGATGATCTACATCCTCCAGATAGCTCCATTGTTTGTGCCAGGTACCTCGGTGTATTGAAGTAAAGGGCTTTATGCTTCATGCAGGCTATTTTTTTTTCAATCCTTGTCTCATATGGGAGACAGTTTACATACTGTAGATCTGGCATGATGTGGTTGAATCTTTTGGTTCCTGAGATGAGCCTGGAAGCAGAGTTAAGAGAGGCCCTAAGAGGAGCCAGCATTGATCTGGGTAAGCCACAGAGGGTTGCACTGCCATAGTCCAACCTGGAAATCACTAAGGCTTGAAGAATTGATTTGAAGCTGTCAAAGGAGAGGACTGGTTTTAGTTTCCTTAGGATGTTCATTTGGAGGTTGGCTCCTTTAGTGGGTGTACTGATGTGCTCCTTCATATTTAAGTTCTTGGCAAGGGTTATTCCTAAGGATCTTGTGTAATCAATGATGTGTGGAAGGTAGTTAAAAGTTAATAGTTGCTTCATCCATTCTCCAATGTTAGAAGACTGCTTGGGTAGGGCGAGTAAGAGGGTTTCCATTTTAGTCTGAAGAGGTTGGGGTGACCCAGTTGTTGTTTTTAAGAGTGTTGTTGAGAGACCGATTATCATCAGGGTGAGAGGTTTTCAAGTAGAGTTGGGTATCATCAGCATAAATGTGATAGTGGATGTTAGATAGGTTCAGAAGTTCAGTTAGTGGCTCCATAACCAGGTTAAAGAGGGTGGGAGAGAGTGTTGAACCTTGATAGAACCCTATTGTGTCAAGTAAGGTATTGGAAAAGGACTGATTAACCTTGAATCATTGCGATCTGTTGTGGAGGAAAAAGGTGAACCAAAATAGAAATGAACCAGATAGCTCCATCCTACTTTCAAGTAATTCTAGGAGGCTACCATGTTTACCGTGTCAAAAGCCGATGATAGGTCAAGGAGTACTAGAAGGCAGGATTCTTTTGATCCAGCTTTTTAGCCCATTGTCAACAATGTGCGTAGAGCCAATTCATTACCATGTCCCTGTCTGAAGCCATGTTGGAATTGGCCTAATAGTTGGAATTGTTTTCTGTGGTTGGCTAGTTGAGTGTGAACAGATTTCGGCAGGGTTGGAACATTAGTAATTGACTGGAAGTTGTTAGGGTCCGCCTGATCTGCCATGGGTTTCTTCAAAATAGGAGTTCCCTGCCCAGACTTTAGGCATTCAGGGATGGTGCCCTGACATAATAAAGCATTTACTATCTAGGTCTAGGTGGGGAGCATTGAAAATTTTAACTCATTGAAGAGAAGGTGGTATTTGAAGTGGTTAGAGGGTTTCCGATCAGTGAGAATTTTGAAAATGTCACTTTTCTCATAAAAGTTAAATGTGTACTCTAACACGTTATTTTGGGGGGAATGCCCAGAGAGAAGTGAGGGCTCAACTATATGAGGTATGGGGCTGTTAAGATGTGGTGAGTCTGGAAGTTGCTCCATTGCTGTCCTCAATTCTCTTTCAATAATTTTTGTCTTTTCCAGGAAGAAGGAGGAAAAGTCAATGTAGTTGGAAACAATTGAATGATGCAGCACTTGAAACCATGTGTCCTAAAGGAATGTGATCACACATTGCTGACTTGAAAAAAAATAATAATAAATGGAGTTATTTTGAAAACTTTGAAAAGTAATGGACAAAGAAACACAAAGGAAAAAGAAACTGCGAGAGATAGGAGAGTAAAGTTGGGAGCCAGATGAAGAAGGAGCTTCAGCGTATCCACTTATGAGGGAGGAGTGTACGTTGATGTGCCTTGGAGCAGAGGTGATCTTTTGGCATATACAAACAATTTCCCGAAACTAAGGGATAAAGTGTTGTAGACTGATTTGGATACATTATTTGATATTGTGGTACCGAGTGATTTGTGGGCTGATTATAAGACTATTGTACAATAGCCATGTGAGGAGCCACCAAAAGATGCATGCACTAATGCACCATCTCCTGTAGTTATGGAGAAATATGAAGCAGTGATTCCTTTTCTGAAAGGCAGAGTGCCATTAAAGGACTTATATTAGTGAACATTAATTGTTTCACACAAGAAGCAAAAGAATCAGTTCATGAGTATTCTGAACATTTGTTGCATGTGTTTCAGCAGTACAGTGAAAGAGAATACTCTAAAGAGAAGGACACTGGGATTTTTGTATCGTACTTTCCATTAGGATTAAGGCCTAGAGATCAGTTCCGATATAACGCAAAGTGTAATTTGTTGCCAGAATAAGTCATCTGATAAGATCTTGCAATATGTAAAATATTGCAGTGATAAACGAGAAATGAAGCATAGCCTATTCATCTTTTCGTTTGTGTTTCAGCAGAGACCGTTGTCATGTTGCCATGTCCCACAGAGGTATACAGAGAGTTCATCGACTTTCAACCAGATGTTGAAAAACAATCTGGAGTCATTACAGATGTCCTATAGATTGGTACTTGTGCAGTATATTGATGACCTACGTGTGGCATCAGAGACACAAGAAGCTTGTATTCAAGATACCATTGCTTTGTTAAATCACCTGGCTGAGAACGTCATAAAGTGTCCCCAGGTAAACTGTAGTACTGTTAGAAAAAAGGTCACATATGGGACACATAACTGAAAAGGGTACTAGAAATGTGTCACCATAGAGAGTGGAATCAATTCTTCAGGTGAATACATCTTGAATTCAGAAGGATGTCAGAATGTTTCTGGAAATGTTTGACTATTGGAGGTAGTGTTAGTAGTAGTAAACTTTATTCAGTTTCAGCGTATAATAAAACCATAAAAGTACAAATTAAATACATTCATCATCAAGTAGAGAGAAGAAACATACATGGATATTTATGAACTGCTAATATTGATATAAAATAAAAAGTATTCAGTGATAAGTTTTAAAAACAAAAAAAATATATGGGAAAGAAACCTCCAAAATATAATTAAAGATTCTTCCTATGTCTAATACAGAATTTAAAAAACTTGGTGATGGGTAAAACAAAGAATGCAGAGTCTAGGTGTTGAAGAATCAAAAGGGTGGGGCGACACTGACGTAGGCCTAGCCTTTTTAAAATAGGTAGAAGGTAAAGTTTCCTAGGTCCTAAACAAAATTTGCAGAAAAGGGTCATATGTATCGTGGATTGGGAAGAGGTACCATCGCAGGGACACTGAGGAAGTGGCCGGTACCAATCGTTTACTTCGGGAAATGTGGTCATTCTGAAAATGATATTTAGCCTGAAATGTGTCAGTAAGCGTCTTTCATAGCTGGTTGAGGGCCAGGTTAGGTAAGGCTGAATACACGTTGATGTTTGGATCATTAAGGCTTGCTGCGTTGAGGGTTTGTAAACTTCAGGAGGCACACGAAGCTCCGTCAAGTGGGATAAACATTTGATTTTTAGCGCTTTCCTGCTGATTTGACTTGACTCTAGAGGGTATAGATATAATTGCTCTAGAACTATGTCATATATAAACCTTTTAACATAATGGAGCCATCAGATCTTAAAAGCATTTTCTAATAAAAGACAATCTCTCACGATGTTTTGGGTGAGACACAACTTATCAGAGGTCCATATGTGATGTCATAGGAGTATGGGTTCTGCCTTAATAAGATCGATGATATAGGGCAGGCCCAGCTCAAGATGGCAGCTGATTGTAGATGTACCTTGGAGAACAGCTAAAAGGTACCTCAGGAAGTTGTTCTCCACTTTTTGAATGGAGTCAGCTTGAACATAGCGCCACACCCCGGCCCCATAAATTGCTGTGCTAATACATTTGACTTGATAGACTCAAATCAATTCCTCGGGCGCTCTTTTACCTAGTCTTTGCAAGAACTTAGTCAGTGCCATTGTGGATTTTAAAAACTGAAATTTTCTAGCCTTGATGGCTTTTTCCAGGTTAGTTTCTCGTCTATCAACACTCCAAAGTATGGATAAATAGGAGTATTCTCTACACTGGAGTTATTGATATATATAGTTTTCCCATTGCCACGTTTGTACCCACAATTCATAACATATGTTTTTTAATGTAAATTTTTAGATCAAGATCAGACATGAATTTGTTATAGCGGGACAAGGAGCGCTGTAATTCATTGGCGGTGCGGGCTATTATCACAGCATCGTCCGCATAAAGGAGAGCGGGGATCGGAAGGTGCTGAATTAAAGGTATGTCCTTTGCCCCTTCCAACATGGCTAGTTCTTATCCATTGGTATATAGGATAAAAAGGAAGGGGTCCAGGACACAGCCCTGTCTGACCCCGCGCTCTACCTTAAACGAATCCGTCAATTTTCCCCCGGTGCCAAATCTCACTCTTGCTGGAGGTAGTGGATATCCAACGTTTCCCTAGTGGCTTAGGCCCACATGCATCAACAATGCCATTTGCGATTCCTTATTAGTGAAAAATAAGGATTCGCTAATAAGGAATTGCAAAAGTCTATGCATGAAGAAATCGCTAAAAAAATGTGACTTCTTAAAATTCCTTAATTGCGACTCGAAAATTGCGAATCGCATTTAAGGAATACCTCCCCATTCATTCCTATGGGCCTGGAGGCCCATAGGAATGAATGGGAAGACATTCACAATTTCCGATTCTCAATTAGAGAATCGCAAATTGAGAATGCAATTTCAAGGGTGCCGAGGTGTCAAAAGGACACCCTGTTGCACCCCTGAAATCGCCCTATAAGTACATCTTGCACACACACATGCCCCAAGGGCATGTGTGTGTGTAAAATAGAACTTTGAAAAATGCAGTTTAGTGCATTTTTCAAAGTTTTTGCAAATTACCATGAAGGTCAACTTCATGGTAATTTGCTTCCCCTATTAGCGAAATCGCTATTTTTTTTTGTTTGATGCATTGCATTTAAGGAATCTCAATTTGAGATTCCTTAAATTGAATTGCAATTTAAGAAATCGCAATTTTGCGATTTCTTAAATTGCGAACAGTACAAAAATTGTGAGGCATCCCAAATAATGAAATTGTATTCGCAAACGGACGAATTTTGCGATTCGCACCCTTTTGCGAATGCAATTTTCAATGATGCATGTGTCCCTTAGTCTTTACTGAGACAGACACACAGGGATGTGTCTGATCTGCTTTCATGGGACAACAAATGCTGGAAAGCCTTCCTAGAGCTGAAAGAAAGTCTTTGTTGTGCCCCAGCGCTAGGAATGACAGATTACTTTAAAGAGTGTTCCTATTTTGGAATGAGAGGGAGGGCTGAGCTCTCTCACTGATATTACAGATGCATGGTGATTCTCTGTGGCTTATTTCTTAACTAACCTTAACCCTGTCACCGCAGGTCTGCCCTGCTCTTTTAAAGCTGTTGCGGCACTGAACACTAATCTGGAAAAGCGTGAAAGCATAACGATGGGGTATCCAGTAACTATAATGGCCCCTCACTCTGAGGAGCTTCTATTGACAAGAACAAAAAAGCAGCACATGGCTCATAATCGTTTGTCAAAATATGAGCAGAGAATGTTACCTGCTGAGAATGTTGAAATTAAAGATGTCAGATTTTGAATAATGCTACATTGCTTCCAACAAATGAAGACGTTGATGATGAAATTATACATGATTACCCAGATTTCACGTATTTATGCACAAACCCCTAGACCCTATATCAAGGATGAACCCCTGATTGAGCCTTATCATATACTTTTTGTGTATGGCTCATGTCATGCTCGAGAAACAGTTAAGGTATCCTGGCTTCAAGGGGGCTACCTCAGCAGTCACAGAATTGATTTCCTTTACCAGAGTATGCAGTTTAACTGCTCAAATGGGAGAGAATATATTTACAGATAGTATGGCTTTTGTGTGGTCCACGATTTTGGGCAATTATGGTCACAAGAAGTTTCATGGCCTCCTCAGAAACCCCAATTAGAAACGGGGTGCAGGTGAAAGATTTGTTAGATGCTCTACAGTTGCCAGTAGAAATTGCAGTTGTTAAATTTGCAGCTCATCTGAGTGGGAATGGCTGCATTCCCATCGGGAGTATATATGATGATTCAGTAGCACAATATTGTGCTTTGTTGGCCTGCACATTTAAGGGTGCTTTCACATGCGAGTCTAAGAAAGAAACTTCATTCTCTATGCTCATCTCAGGTAACAGATACCTGGGATGAGTTGAAAAGAGTACAAGAAAATGTTTCAGAAGCAGAACAACAGAGTTGGATTAAAGCAGGCTGCGCAAAGAGAGCCAATGACATTTGGATGTCCGCTGATGGAAGGCCAGTGTTACCTGATAGTTTGTTGTTCCCATTGACTCAATATTTACAGGGACGCTTAGGTAGGAATACCATGGCTAGGCCTTTTTACTAAAACTGATTTAATCCCAGGATCAGGATGCTGGCGGAAAAAGTGTATCACAGATGTATGACATGTCAACCAATCAATGCAGGGAAAAGAGCACACGCCACACTGCGTAACATAGGGAAATAAGGTGGAGCTTTTTATAGAATGCAGATGCACTTTATCAAAATTCCTGTTTGCAATAAGTTGAGATATGTATTCTCAAGATGTGTGGAAGCCTACTCAACTAAAAGAAATGATAGCCCCATGGTAGAAAAACTGTATTGACACCAAGGTATGGCATGCTGGTTTCTTTGGAATCAGATAGAGGGACCCACTTCAATAATGAGGTCCTGAAGATGATTTGCACAGCAGAACAAATTGACCAAAGACTACATTGCAGCTGTAAACCTGAAGCTTTTGACGTAGTTGAGCAGATGAATGGGGCTAACAAGTCTCGTCAAACAACAGTTTGTGCTTCAACATCACTTAAAATGGCCGGGCGCTTTACCTTTGGTGCTAACAAGTCCATTAAGTATCCGGGATAGAAAGATTGATTTTTACCCCATGATATACTGATGTGATTGGAAATGAGGTTGCCTGCCATACCTACAAAACCATTATTGAATATCACAGATTACATGATACTCGACTACTGCAAAGGATTGGCTGATGTGTTGCATTCTGTTTCTTACCAGGTTGCAGCTGCCACTAAAGATCCACACCAAGAACAGTACTGCCACCTCAATCCTGGTGATTAGTTTGTGATCAAGAAGCACATTTAGAAGAATTGTTTGGAGCCTAGGTGGAAAGGCTATTAAGTGTAGAGCTCCAAATTGGCTACATGCATCACACACCAAGATGGTGAGATATCCCGAAGAAGAAACTGTACTCTTTCACCCTGAATCAAGAGCATTGGGGATTGCACCACCACAAGATTTGAGACCAAGTGGAGCAGTGATACCGGGATCCCACCAGCAGCAAGAAGAAAGGTGTGAACAACTACAACCAATTACACCATTTCAAGTACCTGTCATTTGCACCAAGTGGCATTGATGTCTCAACATCTATGTGGCACCCCTGGCCAATATCATGCGGACATATGGCTTCATTCCGTTGTCTTACGCCGACGACACTCAGCTCCTCTTCCCTTCCAAATCCCTACCACTGAGATTAAGAACTCTTTTTCCCAGGGTATGAAGGCTGTGGCACATTTGATGTCATCCAATTGCCTTCAATGCAATGTCTGGAAGACCGAAGTTATGCTGTTCAGAGAGTTTAAACTCCTGTGGACCCCGGACTGGTGGCCACAAGACCTTGGACCAGTTCCAGAACCTAAACATGTCGTAAAAAACCTAGGAATCCGATTGGATCAGGAGCTCTCACTGAAACAGCATAGCAATTACGGTGTGGGTTCATGCTTCCACGTAATTGGCCTTCTACGAAAAGTGTTCCCACTCCTCCCTGATTCAGTCAGAAAAACATTGGTGCAGGCTCTTGTGTTAAGTCGTATAGATTATTGCAATGGCCTGCTTCTGTCTGCTAACAAAGGAGTTCTAGCAAAACGCCAAGTGGTTCAGAACACTGCAGCTCGGCTGGTCCTAAATGCCCCTCCCAAACTCCTTCCAAACCACTGCTGGCGAAACTTCATTGGCTACCTGTTAAACAGAGAACCAAATTCAAAGCATGCTGCATAATTCATAAAAGCCTTAATGGATTCGGCCCTGCATATCTAGTAAACAAATTCACTCCCTATATTCCCACACGCTCCCTCTGGTCCAGTGACCAAGGCCTACTATGTGTCCCCCGGGCAAAGAAGGTTAGACACGGTGGCAGGGTTTTGTCTCTGGCTGGGCCCTCTTTATGGAACAGTCTCCCCAGAGCTCTCAGACAATGCTCAGAACATTTATCATTTAGGAAACAACTTAAAACTTTTTTATTCCAATTTTAGCATATATTCTACCTAGTTTTCCTCCCCCTTTGTTGTTGTGGCTGCCAAAGGCGCTGAGATACTCCTCCGGGAGTCGAATCTAGCGCGATACAAACCCGCAAATAAATAAATAAATAACTAAGTAGAACCAGAGAATGAACCTCGGTTTACAACTGTAAAGCTTGCCAGAGGGACGTGTTGCAGTGGTCCCCCAGCGGTGCCTCTCAAACGCTCATAGGAGAACCTGAAAAAGGCACTGCCGTGGGGCTGCCACAGTACGGTCCTGCATGGGAAGGAATGCACCATGTAGTGCATTCCTTCCCATGCAGGAACTGAGGGTTCAAAAATACAAGGGGGTGGACACAACATGTGCCCTCCTGGATGCATCCCCCCATTCACAGAGGTATGAGAGGGCCCTGTTAGGGCCCCCTTTGTTGTCTTACTGCCACCCTTTTCATGCAGGGGTGGCTGACATTTATATGCACTGGTGGGGTGGGCAATTAAGTGGTGGGTGGGTGCCTGCAAACTTGCAAGCAAAGCGAGTGGCAAATAATAAAAAATAAAGTCAATTGCCTTGCCTGCTGAATGTCTGATGTCCTCATTGGTCGCTCCTCTGTGGGCTCCACGGGCTCCAGCCTCCAGAAAATTCCACTAACCAATCCTGGCGCTACTCTCACCAGCATGAGAGCATTGCCGGGATTGGATGGAATGTCCTGGCTGGATGCTCCTAAAGGCCATTTAAGCCTGTGCTTGGTTTCCACCCAGTTGTCTCAGGGCCTTATTGCGAGTCTGGCGGTCCATGGACCACCAGACTTGTGGGAGCACGTCAGTGGCAGTCCAGCCAACTCCGCACCAGCAGTCCAACCTCCATATTATAGGTTTGGTTGTCGGACCAACATTTGACTACCGTAACCACCAGGGAACCGCATTCCCTGGTGGTGTTGCGGTGGTCAGGGGGTCAGGATATGCTGGTGGTGCTGCTACGGCACCACCATGCTTATTTTGAGTTTCCTGACTGTCAGCGTTACATTGTGGTCAGCACCGCCATGTAAAAGCTGGTGGTGGAGTAACAGAGAGGGATCTACAGTGCTCCTCTAAGCCCATGCAGGTAGGTGCATCTGTGCAAGCACCCCCTCAGTTCCAGCACAGCATGGACTTTACAGGCTGTGGTAGTCCCATGGCAGGGCAGTACAAAAGAGCCTTTATTACTGCACCATCATGCTGTCCATCTGCCAGACAACGATTTGCATTGGAATCTGGTGGGCATGCAGTGTTCAGGTTTGGCGGTACACGAGTGGGTGGTGGTGAACCGCCCCACACTGCCAAACTCGTGATAAGGCCCTAAGACAGCTGAGTGGAGAGCTGCGCCCCAGTCATGTCAATTTGGCTGGCTCAAGAGAGGCACCCAAACTGACATGGGTACGTTAGAGGGTCCATCTTGTTCCTCCAGTCCTCTATGCTGCCAATCATCAGCAAAGCAGTTTTTTCCCCCAATGTGGGACTTAAAATTGTCAGGCCTCTGGGTACTCTTTAGCACTCCCATGTGACCAGGCTCTTCTGATCTTGTCCTCCCATGGCTGTGCAAAGATTGTTCCCACAATGCAAACCGTGCACAATGCAAACAATGCACACAGCCGACTCAAGAGTTTCAGGAAGGTTGAAAAATAATTTGAAGCTCTTTTCCAGCCAATCAAATTTGTTAAAGTATTTACATTTTGATTGGCAGGAAACATGCACCATGACTCTCGAGTTAAGACAGCAGAGATATACAAAAGGTTTAACTCTTTATAGCCCGCTTGGTAATGTCTTAAAATGTTAATATTTTAAAACTACTGAAAGGATTTACATCAAACCAACAAAAGCACACTTTCCGAGTAAAGTGCTACTCTCATACTATGTTTGGTGGAAAACAGTTGGGGCTGTAGGTGTGATCAAAATGTTATATGGGATCTAAAATGGGAAATCACTTCTTTTTTGACACCCCCTTTTAACTTTTTTCCTTTGCATGTATCTGCATGGAAATTGGTGTGCAAGACCTTGCTGTTTACCCTACAGATTTGCCAATTTCATTTTAAACTGTTCACTGGGTCAAAAGGTAACAAACCATCATTTTCAATCAAAAGTGTGAGTGCACCATAACTACAAAGTAGCAATAGTTTGTATAAAAAAAAAAATTTGAGATGAGCAGATTCAGAGTATCAGTCGCATTGCAGATAGCACAATATAAAGGAGCTGAATTCCACCTAGAACTACCCAGGGTTACCTACTTTCTTTTTTTGCATAATTCATACCGCATGTTAAGCCTGAAAGCGATATACATATATATATATATATATATATATATATATATATATATATATATATCTGGAAACACTCGAACCACTTCCTGATACTCCGCAGCAGCAGACAGGCGAGGAAAGAGACACAGACCTCCGAGGTATTTCAAGTGAGCAGTGATTTTATTTTAAGTGACCCAACACAACGCGTTTCAAGCCCGTAAGCCCTTGATCACGTGTCACAGTTTGAAAACACCATCATCTACATTTAAAGTGCAAAATGCCCCTCCCACAATTGACGTCATAGGTCACATGTGCAAAGACACTGAAAACATCCTAATATGTTTTCACTATTCGCATCCACAACGTTTTCAAAAAGGCATATTGCTATTGACACACAACAGATTTTTTCTATAAACATATTCATTATATAATTTAAAATAACATGTAAACTGCACGAGTGCCACTGAACTTAGTAAAATATTAAATACAGTTCAATTTTTTAAAAAAACTATCTAAAAAGGATCAATCCAATTGTATTTGCCATTTTTTCAACGTTAGCATAGGGAAATGTATAACCGGTTAAATCCGTTTATAAACAAAACAACACACCTTGTGATGCGCTATTGATTAAAAAATTTCTTATTTCTAGTAATTATTATTTCTTAAGCACACTATGTAGTCCTGAGGACTGGAGAGGCAAAAAAGTGCAAAAAGTGCATACCAAAACATTTAAATATAGAAAGTGCAAATGTGAATGGTGTAAATTTCTCAAGTTTTCAAATGTATATTCTAGGTCCAATCATCTGTACACCAGAACATTCATTAATTCATCAATTAATACAGATAAAGCGATCCACTTGGATCCTAAAAACATTTGAATGTATATAACATTTTAAAAAAAAATACATTTTGAGAAATTTGATATGAGGGAAAGGGAAATAAACCGACATTTTAGAGTATATACAATATAATTTACAAGGACAGATTTAATGATACTATTTACAGGCAACTCAACTGATGAACCGACGTGTCAAAGCAGTAGCAGCCATGTTGACTTTACAGAAAGCTGCGCATATCTTCCGTCGTGTTCAATCCGTTGGGCCATTTGCAATCTAGATCCAAGATGTATTTGGTTTCTAGCTGCCGGAGTTGGCGTTCTCTATTGCCCCCTCTCCTTTTTCTGCTCACAGCGTCAATTACATAATAGGAAAGGCAATTGATGTTATTAGCATGCACTTTCCTAAAATGTCTGGCAACAGGATATGTTGCATCGCTGTGCAGAATGGCCCTGATATGCTGCAATATCCTGACGTGCACCTGTAGCTTCGTACTACCCACGTAGCGCAGCCCACAGGTGCACGTCAGGACATACACAGCATACTCGGTTTTGCAGTTGTAATTGCCAGTTATCAGACTAGGAGTAGTCCTGAAAGATGTTGAGTACGATGACATATTGCACCCAAAATTACACGCTCTACATGTTGTGCATTTGGTAAAGCCCTTCTTAGATGGTAACCAGGTAGTGACTTTCTTGATTTCAGGAGACACTCTGTCTAATCTTGTGCCCATAGTATATATATTCACTGAAAAAAACATAGGTTTCAGGCCTTATATAGTTAGGAATTAGCTTATAAAAAAACATTGAAATTGCTCCTATATAGTTAGTTGCACTAACTATATTTCGTGCACCCGTAATCCACTGCTGACGATGTCACATATTACATCATTCATTACATGGTCAGTGACATCACTGATGACATCACTGATGACATTGCCAGTCATTATAGTGCATGATGGGACATTTAGTCCTTGATGCAAGAATCAGTATTCATTTTAGTAATTTGAAATGTTCATTTGCTCATTTCATCTATATTATTGCCTTGGTAGGTCGTTTTCCATTCAGACAGGCTAAATTTGCATATAGAACGCCATGCTCAGCAAATTCAAGCAGTGCTTTTTAATTGGCACTGCTGTGGGTTCGCCAAAGGACCACCCATCAGACCACGAGAAAACTCGTAATCTGGCAGGCAGCGGTGAGGTTTGGCACCAAACTCATAATCAGGCGCTAAGTCAAATGTGCAACACCTACAACCAAGAAAGTGCATCAACAGATAATGTGAAGTGGAAATGTACCAAATGTTATTCTAATGCATGATATGAGAGTGCCTCTATAAAATATGATGTTGTAATAATGTAAGGAAAAACAATCAGCCCCCCCAATGTGAGACAGAAATAGAAGAAAGGGATGTATTGCAGGGCCTAAGAGAGGCAAGCACTATCTCCCAGGAACCCACAGCCAAAATCCTAAAAGATATGCTGCCTAAAGTCCATGAAAACATCACAGACCATCTACCACCTAGGCCCACTTTAAAACCTTTCATTGCACAGGCTAAAAAAGCACCAGTGGCACTCCTCTTGCCTCTAGAAGATACCAAGACATAAACATACCTGAACCTTTAGCAATGACACATAATGATGAACCTTTTCTTCTATATGACAACCTAAACAATGATAAACAAATTATAATATTCATTACAACAGATAACTTACTAAAACTAAGCCATTGTCAACCCTGGATGATGGATGAGATCTTCAAAGTGTGTCCCAAACCATTCACTCAGATATAAACTTATGTAGACCATCTTCCCAGGTGTCGGCTCCGTGGAAGAAGGAAAGTTGCTGGTATCCAGACCCGGTGACATTCGAGGCTTGGAGTTTGCGTGGGATCCTGGATGCCAATTGTAAACGACCTGGAAAAGGAAATGCACGGAGCCCCCTGCTGCATGGAAACATTGTCCCGGGGAGAAGTCAGAGGCTGCTGAACATCGAGCTGCGGAGCAACGGTGTGGTGATTAAGCAGTGACTGGCTTACCAGGTACGGGACTGCTTCGAGACAGACAGCAGGTGGGGGGGGGCAGTGCACACAGAAAATCCCTACAAGAGACAGGCTTGTTGGTGAAGGGGGTTGCTGTAACAACAATATATTTGTGCACGGCAAAACATCACCATGTCAGACACAACATTGTGGGACAGCGAGACAGCCGCAGAAGAGATGTTTGCGGACGTAGCATTGGTGCCGCGAGTAATGAATGGAAGTGCCGGTGACGACAGCAATGCGGGGGGAAGAATTTGAAAGAGAGATATAGAGTGCTTGAAAAATGTATGTGCCAGAAAACGGCAAAATGGTGGGAGTGCAAATCCCTACAGAAGTATTTGGATGTTTGGCGCATACCGAGGGGCTTACGTATTATGTTTTCATTGAGCTACGATACGCCCAACCCCAACATGATGGCGGAATGGGCCCAATGTAATTTGGATTCCTCTCAAACATTAGTAGAGATATTAGTATGCTGATAGCAACCGAGAGGATCTCATACCTAAAAATAAAATTCAAGCACTAAATGACCCACAACAACAGAAAACAAAATTTAATGAAGAGGTGATGCAAAGGCTTCAAAAGGAAGATGAAAAGATAAAACAACGCAAAACGTATAAGTTCAAAAGGGACAAACAGGACTATGATAACGGGCAGATATTTACCTTCGCCCGTAAGTATGACACATTCCGCAATGCCACAGCAACAAAATGCCAACAAGAAGGGAGTAACCCAACACCTGTGCCGCAGGAGCTAGAAGCACCATCCATATCGGATTTAAGCTCAGAGGTCGAGAGTGAGTCGGACAGGGAAGGGCGTGAAGAACAGCAAAAGCGTAACAAAATAAGGCTTACTATGGGGGAAGAACTTGAGTATATAAGACAGAGTAGAAGAGAAACTCTACGTCCTAGAAGCCAACCCGCAAAAAACGCCGCACAAGGAGAAGGAGGGAAAGAAGGAGGACAGCAAAACAACACAGGGAGCAAGCAGGGAGGACGGGGTCGGGGGTCATAGAGAAGCAAACAAACTAAGTAGTGGCAGTACCCTCAACCAGCCAACACAATACTCATACAATCATCAATTTGGCCAAAATAGATCTGACCGCGGCAGAAGAACAATTGCTCTCTTTAGGACTTAAATACTGTCCCGAATCAAATTTTGATTACACTCAAAGTAGGGCAGATGTTTATCAATTCATTCAAAATCTAAAACTCCAGAAGTTCCACAAAGTACAATCACAAACACATGGTGAAGTGCGCAAAGCATCGGACAGGACAGGTACTCCAAACCTGGTAGCGGGAGATTATGACCTTCAATCATTGGTTAATCTGACGCAGTCATCGCAACACTCTAATCATCTGGAAGACCAGGGGAATCAGAGGGAAGGCTTTCCCAGACAATCCCCTCAAGAGTTAACAGCAATGAGCTGCAAGAAACCAGAAACCCCCCTTTAAGAACAAGTCAACATTCACGCCTATCACAGCGAGAGACTCAATATATGTTTTTAATGAGTTGGTAGTGGCTCAGGTAAAGAAACTTAACGTGACAATCAATCAGGAAAAAAGGAAATTCGCCAATCATGAAAGAAAATCCAGACAACTAATGGATAAAAGATTAATGGGAGCTCGCACAGCGTGGTAAACCAAATTTAAACTGATTGTAATGAGTTGTAGCCTGCAATCGGGTTAACACTGTCTGGCCTAACAGTGAGAGCACAATGGCAAGAACATTCAAAGGTCCCCCTACTGGGAGGGGAACACGCCGATGCACTGCGTGAAGACCGTAGTCTTATGCGTTAAACATGTTTATAAAAATCCAAGAGTTTATTTTCCAAATGTTTTTAAATGTTTTTATTCTTCACGTGGTGAATATTCATTCATATTCTCATGCGTGATGATATTATAAATCAAGAGCGTGTCCATACGTATTCAATAATCCAATCATTATGATCCTCAACAAAAAATTCCCGATGCATTTCGGGCAACAGCCCTTTTTCAAGGGAAATGCTCTACAAAAAGAAACAAACGTAACTGAAATCAATACTTAGCAGGAGGTTGAAAACGTCCGATCGAATACGAGCATGCATTAACCGCATGTAAAAGTGCCTAGATAGAGAGTGACGGTAACTACGGATTAAGTGAAACATGACACCAGATAAACTCGGATGCCTGACAATTTCATGGAGTTAAAAAGAAACGTAACCAAAAGTGGTGCACGTGTGCAGGAAATAGAGTAAATCGCCAACCGTGACAAATAGCAGTAATAGTCATGTTAAGGAACAAAAGATGTGCAGAAACATAAACGGGTACAAGTGCGCATCAGTGGACTTACATGGAAAAGTTGACAGAGTGCCTCGCGGCGTGCCGGCGGGGTGATGATACAGGTGAGAGGAGTAAAAGCACAGGTATAAGGGTGATGCTGGACACAAAGGAAGGACTCAAAACATAAAATTGGGAAACATGATAGAAGGACCACCGTGAACGATAATAAGTCGCCATATTGGAACAGGCAAGAAAACAAGGGGCATCAAAGAAAGATGTATGCAATAATCAGTGCAATAATAAACACAGTGCAAATATACATGACAAGAAATGAGTTATAAATAACAAAGAAATTCAATTCGATCGTTGAGCCCGTTGGGCGCCATCGTGGAAAGAAAACGGATCCAAAAGTTCTCTCGTTTTAGTAAAGTGTTCTTATTGTTGTGAGATACCGGTACTTGTTCCAAGATCTGAAATTTGAGCTGAGCCACTGTGTGTCTGGATTCAACAAAGTGAGAAGCAATAGTAGATTTAAGGTTATTGGTGCGGATATTACTCTTGTGTTCTAAAATCCGAGTGCGGATTTTCCTTTCGCTGTGTCCAACATAGCATTTGCCGCACGGGCACTTCAAAAGATAGATAACATTGTTCGAATTGCAGGTAGCATTAACCTTGAGTTTGATGGAATGCCCTTTCATAGGGTGGCACATGGTATTTCCAGTGATACAGTTGTTGCAATTGGAACAATTATAGCACGGTCTCAGTCCTTTATATACATTCTGGGTGTCATCGAGGTTAGGTCTAGATAGGATTTCCTTCAGGTTTCTGCCTCTGGTGTATGCAAAGATTGGCGGTTGGATAAACAAACCCCTGAAATCAGGTTCAAGGGTAAGGATGGACCAATGTTTTCGAATTATGGCTTGAAAGCGGTTGGAAGTCTTGGAATATTTCGATACTACAACTAACCTATCTGATTGTTTCTTTTGCTTGGGTTGCAACAAGGCGAGCCTGCTTTTCTTGTCAGTTCTCGCCACGGCGAGGTCCAGTATAGGAGTAGGGTATCCTCTGGCTTTCAACCTGTCAAGTGTGTGTTTCATCTGTTTTTTGCATTCGTTCTCATCTGATACTATGCGTTTGATCCGTAGAGGTTGGGCATAGGGTAAATTGTTCTTGAGACCGATGCGGTGGAAGCTGCTGTAATGAAGAGTGGAATTTCTATCGGTAGGTTTTCGATAGACAGTGGTAGACCAATCTCCTGGACTCCGGTGGATTTCCACATCCAGATAATGTATGAGGCTTTCATTGTGTTCCCATGTGAACTGAATTCTTTGATTGAATTGGTTCCATGTTTCCAAAAAAGCGTTCAAAGTGTCTGCATTACCTTCCCATAGGAGGAAAATGTCATCTATGAAGCGTAGGTATAGACGCCCATGTTCTTGCCAGCTGGTCTGACTCAAAATGTGTGCTTCTTCGAATTGCTTCATAAAAATGTTCGCATAGCAAGGAGCTGCCGAATTTCCCATGGCAGTGCCATTAAGTTGAAGAATCCATTTGTCTTTGATGGAAAAGTAGCTGTGGTACAGCGTGAATATAGTCAGTTGCATTGAAAAAAGTTTGAGATCAGTATCCAGATCGGATGAGGACAAAACATGTTCAATGGATTCAATGCCTCCATCGTGGGGGATGGAGGTATACAGAGAACAAACGTCTACTGTACACATGATGAGTTGTGTGTTTCTAAGCTCATTCATGATGGGTTCAATTTTGAGCAGAAAATCAGTGGTGTCTTTGACATGTGATCCCGTGGCTAGAACAAATGGTTGTAAATATTTATCCAAAAATTTGCCGATGTTTTCATGGAGACTCCCTCTTGTCGACACAATGGGCCGAAAGGGGGGCTGAGTGGGATGCTTGTGCATCTTAGGCAACAAATATAGTACCGGAGGTCTAGGGTTGGATGGTGTTAGAAATCTGCGAGTTTTATCGTTGATGGTGCCTTGGTCAAATGCCGTCTTGACAATGAGTGTGAGGTCTTGTGAGTACTCCTTCGTGGGATCTCCTGGTAGGAAATCGTAGGTGTTCTTGTCGTTGATATGTGTGTCAACTTGTTGGTCGTAGAATGTAGTGTCCATGAGGACTAGGGCGCCGCCTTTATCGGCGTTCTGGCATGTGATAGTCGGGTTATCGGCCAACTTCTGGAGGATGTTTCTCTCCTTTCTGGTTAGGTTTCCACGTTTTATACTTGACTGGAAAGGCAGGTTCAAAATTTCTTGCTTGATTAAATTCTCAAAAGCGTCTATGATCTTATGGCTTTGTGGTGGCATGAATGTACTGTGAGGTCTCAATCCTCTAAGCATATCTTCTTCCTGTGTAGAGACAGGGTTAATGTTTGAAAAAAAGTGTCTCAAACGTATGTTGCGAATCAGTTTAAAAGCACTGACTTCCAGTTCCAAAGAGTTGATAGTTGTGGTTGGAACAAAAGACTGACCCTTCTGTAGGGTGTTGATTTCATCTTTGGTCAAGACAGTGGAAGATATGTTGATGACCAGATTGTCTTGGGTGTTCAACGTCTGCCCTTAGGTTTCTTTTTGGTTTGTGGAGGTGTCTTTCCTATTTCCTCTGCGGGTTTTTCCCCCCCGGGATCATTCTGTTGGTCCGGGCCCGACTCTAAAAAATGAACCGAGGAGTCTGTAGAGGTACTCGGTGTTTGTGACTCCATATCTGGGGTTGTACGGGTTGGTCTAGGTCTGCTGTCATCATCTGAGGATGATGTTTCAGTGGCTGAAGCAGGATTGTAGGGTTTGTTAGAGCGTCGGCGGGCATACACCTCTGCCCAGGTGTATACCTCGCCGAGCTTATAGTCTATAGTGTCCCTTTTAAACTTCCGCAGTTTTCTCTCCTGGGTCTCTCGGGTATGTTTCTCGAGTTGAATTTTTACGTCGTCCAGCATTTTGTTCAGGTCTTCTGCAGATAGGGAATCGGTCAGTTCCTTTTTTATGTTGTTGATTTCCAGTGACAGTTCTTCCAAAGATTTGGCGAGTTCCTCGACGATCAGCAAGATCAAGTCGAGGGAACATTTATTCAATATCGCGTACCAGCGTTCCACAAATTTCACATTGTTTTTGCATAGGAGAGGTTTGAGTGGGACACGGAGGCTCCGGGGTATCCGTTGTACACGATGGTACCGTATCAGGGTGCTTGCATGTAATTTCTGGTTTGATTCCTTTTTCAAGAGGTAGAGCAGTTGTTTGAGATTACTTTCAGCGCTGCGGGTGTTACTAGCAGCTGAAATTTCTTCCTGGATTAAGTTGTAGATTTTATCAGCATCAGCAGTTGTGTAAGCGAAGGTCGAAGCTTTTTGATCAGTCATCCCTGATACTGTGTCAAAATTCATGTTGGGACGCGTGCCGAGGCCCGTGGACAGGATAAGTAGAAAATCAAAGATTAATGGGAGCTCGCACAGCGTGGTAAACCAAATTTAAACTGATTGTAATGAGTTGTAGCGTGCAATCGGGTTAACACTGTCTGGCCTAACAGTGAGAGCACAATGGCAAGAACATTCAAAGGTCCCCCTACTGGGAGGGGAACACGCCGATGCACTGCGTGAAGACCGTAGTCTTATGCGTTAAACATGTTTATAAAAATCCAAGAGTTTATTTTCCAAATGTTTTTAAATGTTTTTATTCTTCACGTGGTGAATATTCATTCATATTCTCATGCGTGATGATATTATAAATCAAGAGCGTGTCCATACGTATTCAATAATCCAATCATTATGATCCTCAACAAAAAATTCCCGATGCATTTCGGGCAACAGCCCTTTTTCAAGGGAAATGCTCTACAAAAAGAAACAAACGTAACTGAAATCAATACTTAGCAGGAGGTTGAAAACGTCCGATCGAATACGAGCATGCATTAACCGCATGTAAAAGTGCCTAGATAGAGAGTGACGGTAACTACGGATTAAGTGAAACATGACACCAGATAAACTCGGATGCCTGACAATTTCATGGAGTTAAAAAGAAACGTAACCAAAAGTGGTGCACGTGTGCAGGAAATAGAGTAAATCGCCAACCGTGACAAATAGCAGTAATAGTCATGTTAAGGAACAAAAGATGTGCAGAAACATAAACGGGTACAAGTGCGCATCAGTGGACTTACATGGAAAAGTTGACAGAGTGCCTCGCGGCGTGCCGGCGGGGTGATGATACAGGTGAGAGGAGTAAAAGCACAGGTATAAGGGTGATGCTGGACACAAAGGAAGGACTCAAAACATAAAATTGGGAAACATGATAGAAGGACCACCGTGAACGATAATAAGTCGCCATATTGGAACAGGCAAGAAAACAAGGGGCATCAAAGAAAGATGTATGCAATAATCAGTGCAATAATAAACACAGTGCAAATATACATGACAAGAAATGAGTTATAAATAACAAAGAAATTCAATTCGATCGTTGAGCCCGTTGGGCGCCATCGTGGAAAGAAAACGGATCCAAAAGTTCTCTCGTTTTAGTAAAGTGTTTTTATTGTTGTGAGATACCGGTACTTGTTCCAAGATCTGAAATTTGAGCTGAGCCACTGTGTGTCTGGATTCAACAAAGTGAGAAGCAATAGTAGATTTAAGGTTATTGGTGCGGATATTACTCTTGTGTTCTAAAATCCGAGTGCGGATTTTCCTTTCGGTGTGTCCAACATAGCATTTGCCGCACGGGCACTTCAAAAGATAGATTACATTGTTCGAATTGCAGGTAGCATTAACCTTGAGTTTGATGGAATGCCCTTTCATAGGGTGGCACATGGTATTTCCAGTGATACAGTTGTTGCAATTGTAACAATTATAGCACGGTCTCAGTCCTTTATATACATTCTGGGTGTCATCGAGGTTAGGTCTAGATAGGATTTCCTTCAGGTTTCTGCCTCTGGTGTATGCAAAGATTGGCGGTTGGATAAACAAACCCCTGAAATCAGGTTCAAGGGTAAGGATGGACCAATGTTTTCGAATTATGGCTTGAAAGCGGTTGGAAGTCTTGGAATATTTCGATACTACAACTAACCTATCTGATTGTTTCTTTTGCTTGGGTTGCAACAAGGCGAGCCTGCTTTTCTTGTCAGTTCTCGCCACGGCGAGGTCCAGTATAGGAGTAGGGTATCCTCTGGCTTTCAACCTGTCAAGTGTGTGTTTCATCTGTTTTTTGTATTCGTTCTCATCTGATACTATGCGTTTGATCCGTAGAAGTTGGGCATAGGGTAAATTGTTCTTGAGACCGATGCGGTGGAAGCTGCTGTAATGAAGAGTGGAATTTCTATCGGTATGCAACTGACTATATTCACGCTGTACCACAGCTACTTTTCCATCAAAGACAAATGGATTCTTCAACTTAATGGCACTGCCATGGGAAATTCGGCAGCTCCTTGCTATGCGAACATTTTTATGAAGCAATTCGAAGAAGCACACATTTTGAGTCAGACCAGCTGGCAAGAACATGGGCGTCTATACCTACGCTTCATAGATGACATTTTCCTCCTATGGGAAGGTAATGCAGACACTTTGAACGCTTTTTTGGAAACATGGAACCAATTCAATCAAAGAATTCAGTTCACATGGGAACACAATGAAAGCCTCATACATTATCTGGATGTGGAAATCCACCGGAGTCCAGGAGATTGGTCTACCACTGTCTATCGAAAACCTACCGATAGAAATTCCACTCTTCATTACAGCAGCTTCCACCGCATCGGTCTCAAGAACAATTTACCCTATGCCCAACTTCTACGGATCAAACGCATAGTATCAGATGAGAACGAATGCAAAAAACAGATGAAACACACACTTGACAGGTTGAAAGCCAGAGGATACCCTACTCCTATACTGGACCTCGCCGTGGCGAGAACTGACAAGAAAAGCAGGCTCGCCTTGTTGCAACCCAAGCAAAAGAAACAATCAGATAGGTTAGTTGTAGTATCGAAATATTCCAAGACTTCCAACCGCTTTCAAGCCATAATTCGAAAACATTGGTCCATCCTTACCCTTGAACCTGATTTCAGGGGTTTGTTTATCCAACCGCCAATCTTTGCATACACCAGAGGCAGAAACCTGAAGGAAATCCTATCTAGACCTAACCTCGATGACACCCAGAATGTATATAAAGGACTGAGACCGTGCTATAATTGTTCCAATTGCAACAACTGTATCACTGGAAATACCATGTGCCACCCTATGAAAGGGCATTCCATCAAACTCAAGGTTAATGCTACCTGCAATTCGAACAATGTTATCTATCTTTTGAAGTGCCCGTGCGGCAAATGCTATGTTGGACACACCGAAAGGAAAATCCGCACTCGGATTTTAGAACACAAGAGTAATATCCGCACCAATAACCTTAAATCTACTATTGCTTCTCACTTTGTTGAATCCAGACACACAGTGGCTCAGCTCAAATTTCAGATCTTGGAACAAGTACCGGTATCTCACAACAATAAGAACACTTTACTAAAACGAGAGAACTTTTGGATCCGTTTTCTTTCCACGATGGCGCCCAACGGGCTCAACGATCGAATTGAATTTCTTTGTTATTTATAACTCATTTCTTGTCATGTATATTTGCACTGTGTTTATTATTGCACTGATTATTGCATACATCTTTCTTTGATGCCCCTTGTTTTCTTGCCTGTTCCAATATGGCGACTTATTATCGTTCACGGTGGTCCTTCTATCATGTTTCCCAATTTTATGTTTTGAGTCCTTCCTTTGTGTCCAGCATCACCCTTATACCTGTGCTTTTACTCCTCTCACCTGTATCATCACCCCGCCGGCACGCCGCGAGGCACTCTGTCAACTTTTCCATGTAAGTCCACTGATGCGCACTTGTACCCGTTTATGTTTCTGCACATCTTTTGTTCCTTAACATGACTATTACTGCTATTTGTCACGGTTGGCGATTTACTCTATTTCCTGCACACGTGCACCACTTTTGGTTACGTTTCTTTTTAACTCCATGAAATTGTCAGGCATCCGAGTTTATCTGGTGTCATGTTTCACTTAATCCGTAGTTACCGTCACTCTCTATCTAGGCACTTTTACATGCGGTTAATGCATGCTCGTATTCGATCGGACGTTTTCAACCTCCTGCTAAGTATTGATTTCAGTTACGTTTGTTTCTTTTTGTAGAGCATTTCCCTTGAAAAAGGGCTGTTGCCCGAAATGCATCGGGAATTTTTTGTTGAGGATCATAATGATTGGATTATTGAATACGTATGGACACGCTCTTGATTTATAATATCATCACGCATGAGAATATGAATGAATATTCACCACGTGAAGAATAAAAACATTTAAAAACATTTGGAAAATAAACTCTTGGATTTTTATAAACATGTTTAACGCATAAGACTACGGTCTTCACGCAGTGCATCGGCGTGTTCCCCTCCCAGTAGGGGGACCTTTGAATGTTCTAACTAATGGATAAACTCAAAAAGGAGAGTAATACAGTGATCAGAAATTCAGACAAAGGGGGGAACATTGTACTATGGCCTCTTTCTGATTATATAACAGAAGCTTACAGCCAGTTGAATAATATTGAAAAATATTGAATGTTACCACAAAAGTTCTCCCCTTAAGTACAAAACCATGCAGGACCAATTAATTACACACAAAACTGTTGGCATGGAAGTGTCTGGGTCTCCTCAGTTTGGAAGAATTTAAATTTTTAAAAAGACTATCCGAAAACCCTTGTCATTTACTTCATACCAACGATACATAATAATATGGAAAGGCCACCAGGCAGGCCAATCATATCGGCCTGTGATGGGCCACTAGAAAATGTGTCTAAATACATAGACTTTTTCTTACAGGAACATTTCCAAGGTTTGGAGTCATTTATTCAAGAAACTGGTGACTTCAGACGTAAAATCAGAAATGTAGAATGGCAAGAGGGTTACCATCTAATCACCTTGGATGTATCTTCTTTGTACACCTGTATAAGAAATTGTGATGGTTTAAGGGCGGCGGAATATTTTTTATCCAGGAGACCCATAGAATTCACTCAACACAACGGAATGTTAATGAACATGCTGGCTTACTGTTTAGAAAATAATTTCTTTTTGTTTAAAAAACAAATGTTCCAGCAGGTACAGGGAGTTGCGATGGGGGCCAGCTTCTCCCCCAGCTATGCTTGTATGTTTATGAGCTGGTGGGAGGAGCTGGTGTTTAAGAAGCAATGCAATTGTATTTACAAGGAGAAGGTTGTATCATGGTTAAGATATATTGATGACCTGATTATCATTTGGAATGGAACAGTGAGGGAAGCAGAGGAATTAATTGACTGTATCAATGTAAATAATGTAAATTTGAACTTTACATCCTGTATAAGCAATCACAGTGTTTCATTTTCAGATGTCTGGGTTACAATAAGAAACAATAGAATCACCACCTCTCTATTTCGAAAAGACGCAGCTGGCAATACGTTGCTACATGCAACAAGTGCGCATCCTCCTCACTCAATCCACAGCATCCCCTATGGGGAGATGCTTAGACTTCGGAGGATCTGTAGTAGTAATGCCGATCTGGAAAAACATCAATCTGACAGTAAGTCACGTTTCTTGGAGCGAGGATATTTTTGCCAAACCTGTAGACACAGCCATTAGGAAGTCTAGGGCAGTTGCCAGGGAGAATTTGTTACGAGATAAGGATCAGTCTCCAAACAATCAAGATATAAATTCATCTGCTCCATCAGAACCAGCTAGACTCATCCTGACTTTTGGAAGACAACAAAAGGAATATGCGTAAATTCATTCATCGTAATTGGCACAAAGTCACGGAAGACCCCATAATAGGCGGCTCTCTCCCCAGATTTCCATCAACAGCTTATAGGAAATCTGTAGCAATGGCTAATATTTTGGTTAAAAGCAGTCCAGAATATAAGGAGGAAGCAGGGTGGCTTATGGCTAGAAAGGGGTTTTACAAATGTTCTAGTTGTAAGGCCTGTACTTATGGGAGCAATAGAACTACATACTTGACTGCCTTCAGTGACAAACCTCAAATGATGAAATACCATCTCAGTTGTAGAAGTGAATTTGTGGTATACATGTTGGAATGTAGCTGCAAAATAGCGTATATTGGATGAACAAAATTGGCAGCACAAAAGGGTGTTAAAACACATTAGGGCAATAACTAACAATGACCCAAATTACCCTGTAGCGGGTCACTTCAAAGAACATCATGGTGGGAACCTAAAACATTTAAAGTATTATGTCATTGACACTGTTCCTATACAAAGAAGAGGAGGAGATAGGGAAGGGAAACTAGGACGTTTGGAAACCCACTACATTTTGCAGCTCGATACAAAGCAACCAAATAGGTTTAATATGAGTCAGGACTTATATACATTTCTTGAATAGTAGTACCTTTCCATTTGCAACTGGCAACTGAATAAGACTAGATATTCCACTGAGAAACATGTATTCCAATTGTGTATATGAATGGCACTTACATGTAAAAAACAAGTTTAAATCAATGAATATGTCCCATGTTTGAAGGATACATTTGCACCTTATAGCATTTTTGCGCTTCAATAACCATGAAATAAGAAATGTATTTATACATAGTATTATGGTGTGTTTATGTAGATATTTAAGCATGGTACATACAAGCATTTAGGCATATATTATCAAAGTATTTTTTCCATGTTGATGACTAAATGTGTCCACTGTCACTTGAAAAATGAGGTTAAACATAACAAAGTTGTCATGTGATCAAGGCAGGGGTCTGCCGAAACGTGTCATGGTGACTGGTGAAGTATTTAAATAAATCAATTGCACCAAACCCGGGTCTACGCTCGTCTTTTGCTGTGAAGGAACTGCTTCACGAGGTTTGTGGCATATATATATGTATATGTAGTAGGCGAGAAACCCTCCGTCCCAGAGTTACTCCGGCAGCAAAAAACGTCACACAAGGAGGAGGGAAAGGAGGAGGGCCGCCAAAAGGCAATGGGAGCAGACGAGGAGGTTGGGGACGGGGAACATGGAAGAACAAACAAACAAAGTAAATGAAACCCCCCCCCCCCCACTAACCATCAAAATGCCAACACTATTATCAACCTGGCCTAAATTGATCAAACAGCAGCGGAAACCCAATTGCTCTCGCTGGGCCTCTCATACTGCCCAGAAACCAATTTTGAATATACCCAGACAAGAGCTGATGTATTCCAATATATTCGGAAATTGAAACTCCAAAAATTTCACAAATTAAAAATGAATGCAAAAAGTGATGGACGTTATCCATCCCAGATGCCCGATACTCTGAGTTTGGTAGCAGGGGATTATGACTTATTGTTGGATCTTCAGTCTCTGGTTAATATACCGGCACAATCGCAGACAAGCAATCTATCACAAGAGAATGAAAACAATATGGAAAGATTTCCAGAAGTGAACACCCAGGAGATGATGGCAATGGGAAACAAAAAACCGATGACAAGCTTCAAGAAAAAATCTAAATTCATACCTGTGATGGCAAAAGACTCGATCGATGTCTTTAATGAAATGGTTGTGGCACAAGTGAAAAAATTGAACATTACCACACATATGACTAAATGCAAATTCACTAATCAAGAAAGAAAATATGGGCAGCTTATGGAGAAATTAAAAAAAGATAAGAATACAGTGATAAGGAATTCTGACAAGAGGGGAAATATAGTATTGTGGCCTCTTGTAGATTATATGGCTGAAGCAAACAGTCAATTAAACAACACCAATTATTATCACAGAAGTTCCCCTATTCAATATAAGACCATGCAGGATGAACTATACAAAAGATTATTGGCCTGGAAAAGTTTCGGACTTTTAAGCCTAGAAGAATATAAGTTTCTGAAAAAGGAGCATCCCAAAACGCCTGTTATATACTTTATTCCTAAGATTCACAAAAACAAAGAGCACCAGCCAGGAAGACCAATTATAGCGGCATGCGATGGACCCCTTGAGAATGTGTCAAAATATATTGACTTCTTTTTGCAGAAACATGTACAGGGGTTAGAATCTTATATAAAAGATACAGGAGATTTCATTAACAAGATCAGCAAAATTGAATGGCAAGAGGGTTATTATTTAATTACGCTGGATGCATCCTCTCTATATACTTGCATAAGAAATCCTGATGGCATCAAAGCGGCGGAATATTTCTTATCAAAAAGACACATACAATATGCTCAACTTAATAGAATGTTGATGGTCATGTTAAACTTTTGCCTAGAGCACAATTTCTTTCTATTTAAAAAACATGTTCCAACAGGTGCAAGGAGTTTCTATGGGGGCCAGCTTCTCCCCCAGTTATGCCTGTATGTTTATGGGCTGGTGGGAGGAGCTGGTCCTCGGGAGGCAACATGAGGACACATACAGAGCAAATATAGTGTCCTAGCTAAGGTACATTGATGACCTTATTATTGTCTGGAAGGGAACCATTAGTGAAGCTGAGGAGTTCATAAAATGTATCAATATTAATGATGTTAATCTTCAGTTTACGTCCAACATTAGCAACAAAAATATTTCATTCTTAGATGTCATGGTTACTGTAGATAACAACATGATAAATATATCCTTGTATCGTAAGGAAACCGCGGGCAATACGATGCTTCATGCAACAAGTGCACATCCATCACACTTAATACACAGCATCCCCTATGGGGAGATGCTCAGACTGCGAAGAATATGCAGTAATGATGTCCAGTTGCACAAACACCAACGAGACAGTAAGCAAAGGTTTCTTGATCGAGGTTACAGCACAAAGACGATTGACATAGCAATCACAAAGTCGAGACTAAAAGCAAGGGAAGATCTTTTGAAAGAAAAGAATCTTCCTGAACTCATTCCAGATATAAACGAGTCAGATTCAAGTGAGGTTCCCAGATTGATTTTAACCTTCAGCCGTCAACAGAAGGAACTACGGAAGATCATAGGATGATCCCGTAATAGGTGCCTCACTTCCAGAATTCCCCTCAATAACTTATAGAAAATCAACCTCTATGGCAGACATTTTAGAAAAGGGCGGTCCAGAATGTAATGAACAGTTTAGATGGCTCACGGCTCGGAAGGTTTTTTCAAATGTTCTGCCTGTAAAGCGTGCACGTTTGGGATCAATAAAACTTCTTTCTTTACTGCTTTTAGTGTAAAACCCCAACTAATCAAATACCACTTAACATGTAAAAGTGAATACGTGGTATATGTACTAGAATGTAGCTGCAATTTGAAGTACATAGGCAGCACAATGCTGGCAGCCCACAAAAGGGTATTACAGCATATTAGGGCAATAAATAATGATGACCTTAACTACCCGGTGGCGCGCCACTTTAAAGAACATCATGGGGGCAACACCAAACATTTGAGGTATTATATAATCAATACTATCCCTACACAAAGAAGAGGAGGGGATAGGGAGGGCAAACTGCCACGATTAGAAACCCTATACATATTGGAGCTCGATACGAAACTACCCAATGGGCTAAATATGAGTGAGGATCTATATACATATTTAGATTGAGTTGCCCTACCCTCTATTTTTGATATATTCATTTATCTAGTTATGGAATATAAGTCAATCTTATATTGGTCTGCAAATATTTAGAGAATCATGGCAATAACAACTGAGAATATATATGCACATACAACTTTCCATTATCCATATATTAGGTTCATGTTTTGACTATTTATGTCAATTAATTGTTTGCACAGATAGAACATGAGTCAATTTATATCAATGTTGGCAAAAAGAAAAATGAAAAAATGTATTTTTTAACATGATTGTTGTAAATATGGGTTTTATAGGGATTTTATTTATGGATGAATTGTATTTATAAACTTTTTTTATACATAGGTTCTAATTAAATTTAATTGCCTAATATTTATATTTATAATTGTGGGAATCATTCCTATTTATATCTCTACATATCCCTTTATGGCTACCCCCGCTATACGACAAAATATACATAAATGTGCACATATTGTTTACCTTGTCACAAAAAGTTAATATCAGATCATCAACTATTGATTGAAAACAGAGCCTGAAAATTATTTCTGGTAAATATGTTGGTCGTAGCAAAGTATTCAAAATATATATATATAGCACATCGGCACTTTAAATTGTAATTTTTGCACATCTGGGTAATAACCGGGTGGTTATACCAAAAGCACTGTTTGCACATTGGTAATACTATGTTTCCATTTAGGTTACATATGGGAGGTTTTCTTTTTATCACTTTGAGCACAAAAAAATGAGACAGAGGTAACATTTAGGCTCAAGTGAAGCATTGTGATCATATACATAATGTTACAATTTTATTAAAAGAAGTACAAGGTGTAACTAGGAATGGGGGGATTAATTATATCACCGCTCAAGAATGCTTCACAAAATATGGGCAAATTCTATAAATCATACCAGGGCATTTATGCCGTTATTTTTCTGTAATTTTATATATATAACAAAATAGGTATGACTTTGTGTATTACACAGTTATTCAAATGAACTTGGAATCATGTTGAAATACTATGCCAAAAGTTACGAATGTCTTCTATGTTTACTATGCACTGTCACTTTAAAAAGCCAAGTGAGTCACACACATGTTGTCATATGATCAAGGCATGATTCAGCCGAAAGGCGTTGTGATGGCTGCTGGTGGTGTTTCTTTCAAATAAATCAACCGGCACGAAATGTTGGTCTGCTCTCGTCTTTGTCCTCGCAAGTCTGTGGATATTTTGGAAGTTGCGTTGGAGTTGTAAAGTGAGCCTTTTGCACACACACACACACACACAAATGAAGGGATGCCCCTCGATGGAACAGCACTCCCAGGAGGTGAGTGTTACAGAGTACAGAGCAGAAGCAAACTGCAAGGGACAAACTCCCTTTAATCCGACTGTCAACGTGTTTCTGGCCAACGCCCTTCTTCTATACCTAGAAACCGGTCCTAGGATGCTTGATTCCGGTCCAGGGAAGACATGGCTTGGCCGTTCAGGCTGGACTGTTCCCATGAGGCACAGGGTCAAGACTGATTTGCATATGGACATGTCTGAACTGGGGTGGCTTGGTGAGCAAAATAACGATGGATTAAACCCAGATCTGTGACTGGGGGTGAATGTTTTGCCATTGTGCAACATTTCATGCATCATGTTTTGTGTTTTTCTGTTCACCCTATGTGGGAAGGGTATGCCCGGATGTGGGTCCCGTGCTCACTAAGCCACTGGAGTCAAGCTATCCTGGCTGAAGACAGCTGATAGCCGGGAACTGGTCCTAGGATGCTTGATTCCGGTCCAGGGAAGACATGGCTTGGCAGTTCGGGCTGGACTGTTCCCATGAGGCACAGGGTCAAGACTGATTTGCATATGGCCATGTCTGAATTGGGGTGGCTGGGTGAGCAAAATAACAATGGATTATACCCAGATCTGTGACTGGGGTGAATGTTTTGCCATTGTGCAACCTTCCGTCCATCATCTTGTGTGTTTCACAATACCAAGTGTAGCTGTGAAGTGCTCGACAGACCACACTTTGCAGAGCACTAACCTCCCCATGTGTACATATACTGCTGCTGCTTGTAGTGTTGTGAACAGTGGACGCAACCATGTTACCTCAGGCAGTGGGAAAGATCTCAGTCATGTACCTGTGTCGTCATCCCCTGTAAGCAGAAGAGCAGTGGGCTGGTCCAACTTATGCCACTCCAGCGTAGAAGTGTGAATAAATAGGCCGGGGCTCTGGGCGTGGTTCACTTGTGTGAAGGACAACACGTCTGCCAGAGCGGTGGCCCTTACCCTGCCATGTGGCTGCCGCCATGACCGCCGGCTTCCTCTACACAGGCCCCATGCGAACACAGTGGCACAGCACCGCAGACTATGTCTGTACAGACTACTGCCTTCGATCGACACTGCGGACAGCAGGGTTCACAATTCAGATGCAGTGGTGATTGCAGATGAGGGTGTCTAGTAAGCAAAACACATTGCACCCAGTGCGGGCCGCCCAGACCACGCATCATCGTAGGCTGTGTACACACTGAGCGCCAGAGGTACCACTAACTCATTGCACCACAAGTCAATGCCGCGTGGCCTTATTAAGGCAGAATTCATTAGACAAAAGACATTGCTCCCAGTGCGGCCCGCCCGGACCACGCATCATTGCTGGGTGTGCACATGCTGAGTGCTTTAGGTGCCACTAATTCAGTGCATCACAAGTCATCACCACGTACCATTATTAAGGCAGAATTCATTAGACAAAATACATTGCTACCAGTGCGGCCTGCCCGGACCATGCATCATTGCTGGGTGTGCACATGCTGAGTGCTTTAGGTGCCACTAATTCAGTGCATCACAAGTCATCACCACGTACCATTATTAAGGCAGAATTCATTAGACAAAAGACATTGCTACCAGTGCGGCCCACCCAGACCACACATAATCTCAGGGTGCGCACACGCTGAGTGCTTCAGGTGCCACTATCTCAGTGCACCACAAGTCATCGTCAAGTACCCTTATTAAGGTAGAATTCAGTAGGCAAAAGACAATGCTACCAGTGCAGCCCGCCCGGGCCACGCATCATCGCAGGGTGCGCCCACGCTGAGTGCTTCAGGTGCCACTAACTCAGTGCACTACAAGTCATCGCCATGTACCCTTTTTAAGGCAGAATTCATTATTATTTATTTATTTACTTGTTAAGCGCGGCTGCCACCCAAAGGGTATCCTGCCGCTGAGACTGTGTCTGTCCTGCAGGCATGCTACCATTACGTTGCTCTGGGAAACAAAAAGGTCTTGAGGTCCTTTTTAAAAGGGATGAAATCTTGTCTACACCTCAGCGCCAACGGGAGGGTGTTCCAGAGAGTGGCAGCCGTGAAACTAAAAGCACGACCACCCACCCTCACTCTATTGATCCTGGGGACCGTCACCAGAAACGCAGAGGAGGATCTTAGGGGTCTGGCAGCGCGGTACCAGGAAAAAAGATTTTGGAGCGGTATCGGCCCCTGTCCGTGTAGGGCCTTAAAGACGAGACAGAGCGCCTTGAAGGAAATTCTCTCTTCCAATGGAGGTCTGCTAATGCGCCAGAGGAAGAGGCAGATCGAGGATGAGTTAAAGCCAATTTAGCCGCTATATTTTGGATCCTCTGAAGCTTTAGAATCAAAGTTTTTGGTGCTCCTAGAAGTAGTGCATTGCAGTAGTCTAATCGACTAAGAATAGAACTGCGCACTACCTCTGCCCTTGCCTCCTTGGGAAGAAGCGGTAGGATCTTACGTAGGGCACGAAGTAAGCCCATACATCCCGCTATAGTTCTGTTCACAGAGGCATCAAGCTGCAGGTTGGGTTCAAACAGAACTCCCAAATTACGGGCCGACTCAGCAGCCTCTACCGTACCTGGAATAGATGTAGGCCAGAAATCGTCCGGAAGCGGACGAGGGGTACGGTCTAGGGAGCAATGGAGAACCTCCGTTTTGGATTCATTAAATTGCAGCGAGTTGGCTCGCAGCCACTCTGCTGTAGCCGCCATGCAGCAGTGGAAGGTGTCTCTCGATATTGCCCTGGTACCCTCAAATGAAAAAATCAATTGAGTGTCATCGGCATAATTGATGACAGATATACCGAATGACTTTATCAGGGCAACCAGAGGTCGCAAGTACAGATTAAACAGGATCGGGCTGATCGCCGACCCCTGGGGGACACCCTGATCCACTTGTTGCATGGCAGAGCGAAAAGGTGGTAGTGCCACTGCCTGCTGTCTGTCACTGAGATAAGATGTTATCCATCTCAAGGCCAGGCCAGTTACTCCTGTGCTCCGGAGACGGTCCAGTAGTACTGCATGGTTCACCGTGTCGAACGCGGCCGACATGTCAAGCAGCACTAAGAATGCTGACTTGCCCATGTCGACACGCGATCGTGACCAAAGCAGCCTCCGTGCCATGAGCCGGCCTGAAGCCGAACTGTGATGTATCCAGGCAGGAGTTCTTTTCCAGAAAGCTGGTTAGTGTTTTCGTGACCAACTTCTCCACAACCTTTATTATAAAAGGCAGAAGCGAAATAGGCCTGTAGTTGGCCGGGCTTGAAGGGTCCAAGGAGGCCTTCTTCAGCAATGGTGTAACAATTGCCCTCTTCCAGCTATCTGGAACTACTGCTGTACTCAGTGACTGGCAGCAAATGGCGTGGATCGGTGGAAACAGCTCAGTTTGAAATGCCTTCCAGATCTTATGGGGCATAGGATCAAGTGGTGATCCCGAAGACACACTGTTCGCCAGAAGGCAGAATTCCTCCAGAGGAGGACTAGGAAAGCAGGACAACTGGGTCTCCGCGGGAGGAGGTTCTGCGAGGGGGGGCGAAGAAAAAGTAGGCTGGCCGGAGATCTGAAGTCCACTCAGAATTTTCTTAATCTTCTCCTCAAACGCGGAGGCCACAGCGTCACACAATTTCTGGGAGACTGGGATAGCCGGAGCAGTACAAGATGGATTGGCTAGATTGTCGACCACTTTAAACAATGCCTGCGATTTATTAGGGGCCTTGGCCAACGTGTCTGCCAGAAATTGAGCCTTGGCCTTCTTCAGCTGAATCTTGTATTCCTGCAAGGTCGCTTTATATGCTACCTTATCTGCCTCCCTATAGTCTCTCCTCCAAAGTCGTTCCGCCTGTTTTCAGCGGAGTTTGTGCTGTCCAAGATCATCAGTGAACCAGGCATTAGTTCTTCTGGGTCTGTCTCTCACTTTCCTTAAAGGAGCCAATTCGTCCAGAGATGTCACAATCTGCTGGCAAAAGACCTGATAGCTTTTATCCACACTATCCTTCACCGTAAATGGTCTGGGCAGCAGGGTGGGTCTAGTTGGATGTTTCAGAAGACGAGACCATTGCCTACTGATCTTAGTGGCACCTGGATCACCTGTCCTTAGTGGACCAGGCAAAGAGATAGACAGTGGGACTAGTGCATGATCAGTCCAGCATTGGTCCACGACCTCTCCCACTACAACTAGATCTTTGTCGGCAAATACAAGGTCTAAAGTATGCCCTTTGACGTGAGTAGGTGCTAAAACCAACTGTGCAAGTTGTATATTGCTACATGCTTGGCAAAGTTCTCTATATGCCAGATCTTGAGGGCCAGAAGGCCAGAGGTTAAAATCACCTAACACTAGTAATCTAGTATGGGAGTTTGAGAGGTCGTAGATAAGATCAATCAATGGCTGAATGGCCGTGGTGGTTGAGGCGGGAGGCCTATAACATAAAAGTCCTGTTACCAAAGTACCGCTCTGGGCCGTGATAGAGAAGCCCATGGTCTCAAATCCTAATACATCCTTCACCTCCAACTGAATGAAGGAGATTGAATCTCTAAATATATAGCCTATACCGCCCCCCCTACCAGTTGTTCGAGGGGAGTGTTTTATAAGATAACCCGGAGGGTCGGCCCACCCAAGTTCCACAGCGCAGTCAGACTTAGTCCAAGTTTCAGTTACGAAGAGAACATCTAGATGTAGAGATTCAATCAGAAGAGCAATTTCTGCATGGTGTTTTACAAGAGATCGAACATTCAGTAGACCACAGGAAAGGACTGAAGAAGGAGGGTGGATCGTAGAACAGTCCTTACCCCCATTAGTGTCCGTCTGGTGATCTAGAAAATCTACAGGAGGGTCCAGCGCCCGGTAAGTGGCCGAGGTGGACGCACCGGACGCGCCCGGGACGCGAACGGGCGCAAACGGGCTTACCACGAAGCCCTCTCAAAGATGGCGGCCGCAAAAGCCCCCAGTCTCGGTCCCTAGCTGCCCTGATTCCTGCAAGTGCAGGGTGAGAACCACCTTTAACGTGCAAGTAAGATCTCGCTAGCGCTCAAAGCTAGAAGTACAGGGTACACGGCGCAAGAATAATAGGCGGCGCAAATAAAGTATTTAAGTAGCAACTAAAAAGTTTTAAAATATAGCAGCAGCCAGCACGCTACAAACAGCAAGTCTACCTGTGCGCGGTCGTTCTGGCATTTAAATGCGCTCCTGCGCGCTCTTCCAGACGTGGGAGGAGTGTTAGACAAAAGACATTGCTATCAGTGCGGCCTGCCTGGACCAGGCATCATTGCAGGCTCCGCACATGCTGGTTGCTTCAGGTGCCACTAACTGTGCAGCTCAACTCAACGCCACATGGCTGTGGGCCCTTGCTCACCACTGCCTCCGGCCTACACTGTGGTCAGCAGGGCTCACAATTCAAATGCAGTCTTGATTCATTAATTGCAGAGTCCAGTAGGCAACTAAGTATAACGTCCTTCAAACCTACATAATATCCTTTTAGTATCCTTGCTTCAAGAACTTGTTTTATATCAGTTATAGCTTTACTACAATGACCATATTTATCTTGCAAGTCCAAAGGCACACTGAATGATAGTCTACACTGCGGACAGCAGAGCTCACAATTTGAACTATAACATCCCTGAAACCTACATATTTCGACAATGTATTCCATACATATTTCATATTTTCTTCCATACGCCTATACTGCGGTCAGCCGAGCTCACAATTTGAATTCAGGGTTGTTTTCTTAATTGCGAAGAGAATTGTGCTCTATGTTCTAGGATTTTGTTAAGAGGAAGTGACAAAAAGCATTCCTCGATGTCTGTGCTGACTACTGCCTTCGATCTACACAGCGGATAGCAGGGCTCACAATTCATATTGAGTCGCGATTGCCGATGACGCAGTCCAGTAGACAACAGATACACGCTGAATGCTTCTGATGCCCCTATCTCAGTGCAGCCCAACTCATGGACCCTTTATGATACGATGTTTTGTGTATAATTTCACATCTGCTGCCCCTACCTCATTGTACCACAAGTCATGGACCCTTTACGATAGAATCTTTAGTGTATTATTTCACATCTGCTGCCCCTACCTTAGTGCAGCACAAATCATTGACCCTTTATGATTGAATCTCTATGTCTGATCCAATGATTACTGTTGTACTTGTTACCAACACCAACCATTCCCGGAGGGCTGGCTTACACTCACCCCACACGCATACAGCACAGACGTCACTTGACATGTGACCCTGGTAATAATAAAGAGTCGAGCGCACATGCCCGTTCCCAGTTTCACTATCTATCTGTGTACGTGTGTTCATTATGTATGCAAGATGCTGCCCCTGGGCCCTACCACATTACATTTTGCTGTGGACAGAGTATGCAACCAAGTTACCTCTGGCAGTTGGGAAAACGTCAGTTATAAAACTTTGTCTCCGTCATTGTACAAGTACGTACATAGAGACTGGATCATTAAAGTACTGCAAGGAGAGTGTATAGTGAATTTATAATTGCTTGGAAATAGGCAGAGTGATTGTATAACTACATATGTTCGCACAGCCTAACCCCGAACACGAGCTTGTCTTATATTGGCTGACCTCCATGTGCCAAAAACTGAAACTTGAACTTTCCATGGCCTTGTATTGCTACAGCTGCAATACCCCACTAAATGTGCAATAAACATTTATATCCACACTGATGTGTCATATCAACCATCTTTCATGTTTGGAACTATGGATGAATGTAGGGTCAGTGATTCCCCGTACCTTCCATGTTGGCCATGTTGTGGGACTTGGCTCACAGAGTGACACATTGGACCTTGCGACCCGGGTGACGGCAGCACTACAACACCTGCATCAGTTGATTCCTCATACAGCTCACGACGGAGCCACTCCCATAGCTCCGGAGTCATTATTCACAGCCTCATGCAGGACTGGGATATGCAAGGCCCCCCCACTCGGCTTACGCTTACAGGGAAGGACAACAACGCTACATGGCCCAGGTTTTCATTGCAGTGATCTGCTGGTCACAGACCTAGTTGTCAGTCCGCCACAGTCACTCCCTCATGGCTGGTACACACCCACACCACACCCATCCAGCACAAACATCACAGGACACGTGACCCTGCCAATAAAAAAGACCGGGCACACGTGCTCTACACCATTTTAGAGTTGCTCGCACCGAAAGCACTGCGGCCGCCACAGGCACACTGTACGGGATGGTGACTTTCGGTCCAATGAGGTACGGGTACCGTAACTGCTGAGCGGGTGTGCAGCCTGCAGTGATGCCCCGTCCCGGCAGTCTGGACAGCTCAGGTTTTTGTTTGCCCTGCTGGACCGCAGTGTAGGTCTGAGCCATCAGACATAGCAGGCCTACCACCATGTGGCGTTGTCTCGCTGTTCACTGAGTTAGTGGCACCGCAAGGGCTGAGCGGGGGTGCAACCTGCAATGAAAAAACAGGTGTACTGGTATGTCCTCCACCATCGCGAAATCAAGACTCAGCACCAAATGTGAGACCTGGTGGCCTGTGGAGCGGGGCTGCATGATATGGAGGGTGCCCTGTCCGAGGGCCCTGGGCTTGGTGCTTTCAGCGGCATATGGTAGGCCCTCTTTTCTACACCAAGGTTGCGAAAGGTGAGCAGAGAGGCTTGTTTGCGCAGTGCACGGGGTGCAGCAGACTGGGTGCGCAGCAGCGGGCAGACACCTCTGTTTTGTGGAAGTGGATGGGATGCAGCAGCCTGGGTGCGCAGCGGCAGGCAGACACCTCTGGACAGTGGAAGTGGATGGGGTGCAGTAGCCTGGATACACAACGGTGGGACAGCGATTTAGGCGTGCGCAGTTGTATGTACTCTGCCATTACTGATTCCATACTATGTTTCAGATGACTAAGCTTGAGGGTTGCACTATATCCTGGCACGTGGTTGGAGACACACCGGTGACAGACAGGTGAGCTGTGAGGATTTTCTCCACAGTGTCAACACTCAGTCTCCCTCTCCATCCCTTCCTTTTTGTCACTCACACTCTTTCTCTCTCACTCACTCTCTATCTCTTCCTTTCTCTCTCTCACTCTCTTTCTCTTTCTCTGTCTCTTCCTCTCTCTCTCATTCTTTCTCTTCATCTCTCTCTTCCTCTCTGTGTCACCCTTTCTCTCTCTCTCTTCCTGTCTGTCACATTGTTTCTCTCTTTCTCTCTCTCTTCCTTGTATCCCACTCTTTCTCTCTCTCTTCCTCTCTCTCTCTCTCTCACTCTTTCTCTCTTTATCTGTCTTCCTCTCTCTCTCTCACTGCTTTGATGGACGCATGACGCACAATCTTATTTTGCTTTTTGTCTTGCAGGCTGTAATTCGCAAAGTTCACAAATGGTCTAGGGATGACATGCCATGGCTGTACCTAGTTTTATTTGTTGTTATTTTGTTTAAATAAAATATTTTATAAGTAAATCCATACATGACTGTGATTCTTATTTGTCCAAGCTCACATGCATTTTCTTAATTATAATTGTGCGACATCAGCCAATTTGTCATGATCCAGATTTCCTTTTTTTTTTTTTTTTTTAATCTTTTTATTAACAGCTTTTTACATTGTATTTCCCCCCCCCCCCCCCTGCGCTGGGAGGGGGTGAGGAACAGTTTACAAAATCAGTTCAATCATATTTCCGCCCGGAAAAATTAGAAATAATATGTGAACTTAACGTATAAACATCACATGACACATTATTGCGAATAAGACTCCTGAAATTCCTGCCTCCTGCCCTAATATTTTTTACAGGCCGTATTTATCATATATACAGTATATACATTGTACTTCTTCTTCTATTGCATAGTAATAAATCATACAGCACGTTATTTCTTCTTAACATTTAGAACCCTTGTGACCCTCTCTCATAACCCAATAAGCTTTACACCCTTATATACATTATGTACATTGTATACATTATATTTCTTCCTTCCATTTTGATATTGGCTCCCATATTTTCAATCCTAGCTTCCTCCCATTCCTTCCTTTTCTTGAGTATATTGCTTTTTCCAGACTATATGTACTTAGAACCTTAGCTAACCATTGGTGAAATACTGGTGCTGTCTGGTCAAGCCAAGCTGAGGCAATACATAATCTAAACAATGCCATAGCAACAAAGATGAAATATTTCCCCTCTCCATGCTCACTGCCCGAATCTATTCCCAATAATACAATCGTAGGTGATAAACTAACAGTTAATTTCAATGCCCTTTGAAGAAACATTTCTATGTCGTTCAATACTGTCGATAGACATGGACATGTTGCAAAAATGTGGATCACATCCGCCTCTAGACTTCTACATCTGGGGCAATTTATACCAGTAGTAGCCCCCCAGTGTGCAAGTTTTGCTGGAGTATAATATAACCGATATATGGTTTTATAATGCTGAGCCTGCAGAGATGCAGAACACAGTATATTATTTCCTAGTTCTACTGACATTTTAAAACATTCCTGCTCTATATCCAGCTTTGCCGACCAACTTTCCTCCCACTTAACCATATCATCCGGTTTTGATTCGATTAGCTCCGCATAAAAACTTTTAATAGTGCAGTTTACTCCATTATGTATTGCCTCTAGTATATGATTTTTCTCAAACCCACTCGTTCCCCCCCTTTTGTTTTGCAAATAACTTCTTACTTGTAAGTATTTGAAAAAATGTCTTGTTGCCAAATCGTATTTCTCCTGCAATTGCACAAATTGTTTCATCCCCTGTGGTGCCATCAAATCCCCCACTTTTATTATCCCCTTCCGGTACCATTCTATGTACACTAAATCTGAAAATATATCTTCAGGAAATACTGTATTGTCTTTTATTCTCGTATATCTATTAATTTTCCCCAATCCATATTTTTTAGTAAAGGCCTTCCAAATATTATGCGCTCCCCAAATAGTCTTAAATCGCGTTCTTTTAAAGTAAGCTGTGTCAAAGTGTTTCAAAAATATATTTTTAACTTCTTCCCCCATCAATAGACCATATATCGCTAATGAACCTAAATCATCTTCTCCTTCCGCTTCTGCTCCCCCTATTAATCCAACCATATATTGTAAGGCTGCAGCCCAATAATAAGATTTCAAATCCGGTAATGCCCATCCTCCTCTCTCCCTTGGTAATACCATATACCTAGCTGCTCTCCTAGTTTTACCTTTAGACCAGATAAATCTATTAATCATTCCTTCAATCTTTTTAAACCAAAGGTTGTCAAACCATAGCGGAATTGTCCTGAACAAATATAAAAATTTCGGTAATATTAACATTTTTATGATGTTTACTCTGCCAACTATTGTAAGGTGTAGATTATCAAGTCTATCTAGGTCTTTTCCGACCTTTCTTATAATAGGATCTATATTCAGCTCTACTACTTTTTCTAACTCTACAGTGATGATTATGCCCAAATATGTTCCTGTATGGACCACTCGTGAATCTTGACATACTGCTTTACTATTTTTTATAATTTGTGTTTTCCCAGTGTTTAAGGAATATCCTGACACTTTTCCAAACTTTATAGCCTCCAGCTCCACGTGTCTAATAGCCTCTGTGGGTGTTGGTGTTACGACAGCCACGTCATCGGCATAAGCAAGTATCTTACACTCCCCCCTAGGTCTGGCAACTGGGGGTATACTCCTGTTGGTTCCATTCTGCGTATTAGTGGATCCAAATATACAGCAAAAAGTAGCGGGGAGCACGGGCATCCCTGCCTAGTACCCCTATTAATTTTCACTTGATCAGTTGTTCCCAAGTTTATTCTTATCGTAGCCACTGGGTCTCTATACAAGGTCTTTATTGCCGTGAGGAACCCATTTCCAAAGCCCATCCTTTCTAGCACACTCCACAAATACACCCATGATACACGGTCGAATGCTTTCTCAGCATCTAGCAATAAAACCGAAAATGGTTCCCCAGTAACCTCCATTTTATCCATAAGTGTTATTAATTTTCGTGTGTGGTGCGTAGTTCCTCGTCCAGGTATAAAGCTGTGCTGACTAATAGTGACTAATGGTGTTATTACGTTGGCGAATCTTATTGCCAGTGCTTTTGAGTAGATCTTTGTGTCGGTATTCATCAACGTAATTGGTCTATACGATCCCGGATCTGTGGGTATCTTTCCTTTCTTTAAAATAACAACTATTTCTGCCCCAGACCAAGAGTTTGGTATTGACAATCCCATCTGTGCTTGTTCCATAATACGTACCATATCCTCCCCTAGCTCCTCCCAAAACACCTTATAGAATTCTAGCGGAATCTTATCTGGTCCAGCCGCTTTGCCAGATGGAAGATTCTTCAAAGCACTTCTTATCTCCTGTTGATCTAATGGGTTATCTAACCTCTTTTTTTCTTATTCATCCAGCTCAGCCCCTTCATAGTTATTCAAGTAGGCTGTTATCTCTTCAGGATCTTTCACGTCGTTTTCTTGGTATAAATTCATATAGAATTTCCTAAAAACCTCTCTAATTTGTTGCACGCTTGTTACAATCTTTCCTGAACTATAGCTTTTATCTCCCCAAACGATACTTTTTGTCTTGCTCTGATTGCTAACATTTTACCAACGCGTTCACTCAATTCATAACAATTTTCCCTATTAGCCACATATTGTTTTGCTGCCTTCACAGTTATATTTTCTTCTGCTTCCATTCGTAGTTTTGATAACTTCATAAGGGCAGGATTTAGGGCATCTCCATTGCCATTGGCAGAAACTGGACTCTTACTCACTTCTTCCTCTGCTAAAAGTATCTCCCTCTTTAGGGCTTCACTTCTCTCTTTCTCCTGCTTCCTTCTCCTAGCTCCAAAACTAATAGTCTCACCCCTTACCCCTGCCTTGAAGCAGTCCCATACCATCCCTACAGTTGCTGTGTCTCTATTGATTGCCAGGAATTCTATTATCCACCTCTTCATATGTTGGATATATGCCTCATCTTCCAACAGTGCTCTTTCAAAAGTCCACACTGAAGCCCCCCTTACCACTACCAGTCCCTTTAAGGTAACAATTAAAGGATTATGATCCGCCAGTAATCTTGGTAGTCTCTCAATAAATGCACCATCAATGCCCTGACTGCTGATCAAAAAGTAATCTAATCTTGCACTTACTTTGTGTGGTGCTGAATAATATGTATACCCATCTTCTCCCGGCTTAAGAGTATCCCAGACATCCAGAAGCCCATTATTCCTAGCTAAAGAACAAACTGCTTGAAACACTCTTTTCTTCCTTCCTTTATATTTAACTGGAGGTCCTAACCCCAAGCCTAGTCCACCAGCACCATTGATGTTAAAATCCCCTCCTATTACTACATATGGAGCCCAGGTTGCCAACTCAATATCGATCTGTTCAAAGATTTCCGCATCGTCCCCCGTAGAACCGTATATAGATCCAAGAGTTACCCATTGCTCTCCTACCAAACATTCTATCAGAGCCCATCTCCCCCAAGCGTCCTCCCATTTTTTCCTGGTAGTAATATCTCTTTGTCTTGCCATTACAGCTACCCCCCTATTCCTGGCCCCCTGTCTCGAATACGCTAAAACAGTAAGGCCTAATTGCTCGAGTAATTGAATTTCAGACGTTTGGATATGTGTCTCTTGCAGTATTAGAAAATCTAGCCTGAGACTCTTAATCAAGATAGCCACCTTCTGCCTCTTCAATTTGTCATTTAGTCCACAGACATTCCATGTCATTATCCGAGTACTCATCCTGGGTTTTTAAGTAGGTCAATATTAATTATACCATTACACAGCTCATTGCTTATACATAGTGGGCTAACAGCCATATAAAACTCATAAGTTTTCCCTGTTCTACTGGTCCTTATCTTCCGGGTTGCTTCCTTTTTTCCTCTGCAATACTGCAATACTTCCAAAGTATTTGCTGTTCCTCACCCCACTCCCCCCCTTGCCCCCCCTGAGTCCCCACCCTGACTGTCCCACCCCCCCTACAGGCAAATAGGTCCATAGGACCTATGTGTGACAGCTGTGACTGTGTGGGGCCACCGCGCCCCCCTCTCCCCCTTCCTTAGTAACACCATATACAAACAGGGTGATGCCATCCTATATCATCTTTATATGTATATATTCAACTTTCTTACATTACTTTGCTCTATTGTTTTGTTCTCTTATCCATTGTATATATATTTTGATTCCTATTTCCCTTTGGCAACCACAGCTACTGCTCGTTCTCTATCAGGCTGTGTCTGGGACTGTGGGTTGTTCTCTTTCAACCATGTCAGAAACTCATTTGCCTTAATTTCAGAATAGAAGATTTTAAACTGTCCACCCCTTACCACTTTCAGCCTACTGGGAAACATCAAATATGCCTCGCAACCTATTTTTTGGAATGGTGCGATTAATTCCCGTAGTCTCCACCTCCGTTCTACTGTTGTATGGCAGAAGTCCCGCCTAGCAAAAAACTCAACATCTTTATATCTGCACTTAGTCTGTGGTTTTGCCTTCGCCATTATCTCCTCTCTCAACAAGTAGTTTCCGACATATATAAGTATTGCTCTAGGCTTATTTGAGGCATCCGCCTTTATCTGGATGAATGGAAATCTATGTGCTCGCTGTATCTCTGACTCCCAATCCCAGCCTTTTATATTAGGGAGTGCACCCTTCAGAAGCTCTATAACATAAGCTCTCACATCTTCCCCCTCTCTGTCTTCCGCAATACCCAAAAGTCTAACATTGTTTCTGCGTTGCCTGTTCTCAAAATCTTCCATCTTCCATAACATATCAGTTGTAATCTTCTCTTGCTCCTGTCTAAATTCCTTCCAACCCTTCATTTCATCTTCCAACACCCCAGTTCTTTCCTCTACCTCTGTGACTCTCCCTGACAAATCTGCATATAATTTATTTACTTTACGGAGAGATCCTTGTATCTTTTTGCTTTCGTGCCTAGCTCTACGACTTTCCACTCTCGCCTCAGTTTGTATCTGCTTCAACATTGCAAACATCATTTCAAACCCTTTTGGTGATGACTGCCCTTGAGGCTGACCCTGATTCTGACTTTGGCTCTGGCTTGGGCTATGGCTCTGCCTAGATCTTTGTCTCATACTCTGCTCAAGTGACCCTAGAGTGCCCATATTTTTATCTACTGACCCCCCAGTAGCCTCTTGATACATTTGTGACGTAGCCGAGTAGTCCCAATCAAGTCTCTTTGCAACATCGGCGTTTGTAGGACTCAAAATGCCCTTTGATTTCCTTTGTTTTTTAGTCAAAATTTTGGATTTACGTTTTACAGAAATCTCTTGGACTGAAGCCTCTCCAGACTCCGATGTGGCTACTGTCTCTGTTTCTAACCCCGACATTGTTTGATCGCTCTCCGTCTCTAGAAGCACTAGAAGAGGATTCTGAGTCCGCCTCCCCCAACTCCTCCTCTCCAGCCGCCGCCATCTCCTCCTCCACCTCCTCTTCCACATCCTCTCAACCTCGCCCTCATTTACCGAAAAAAAGCATTCATCGGATGGAGAGCCTGGTATTGCCGGGCCATCTGTGTCTAAAACAGCCACATCTTTCCTTGGTACTTCCAAATCATTCATATTAGGTCCATAGTTTGTCTCTCCCGTAATAGCTACCAGATTTTGAGCCGATATTTCATCCGAATTATTTAAATTATCAGTGCCGTGACTCTCTGTTAGTGCCTCTGTTAGTGCCTCTGCCAATACCTCTATTAGTACAGGAGACTTATAAGTACCTGCAGACATAGTAGACATAGTAGGCATAGTACTCTCCCCAACCTGATAATTATTATTGCCAAAATTTCCTGCCATTTCTTTTCCATTTTTAAATAGTGCCAGCACTTCTTCAGCTTCTTCAGCTTGAGTTTTACTATTCATTTGCTCTCCCCGGGCAGCATTCTCCTTCCTGATCTTCCCTCGCTCTGCATCCTCCGCCTGCTCCTGCTCCTGCAGCGCTACCCCTCCTGCAAGCTCCGCGATTGCCTGCTCCGCCCCCTGCTCACTCACCCCGCCAGTTACCTGAGCGCTTGTCTCGAGGGTTTTCCCTGCTGAGCCCGTGGCAGCGAACCCGTCTTGAACCAGCTGCTGAGTTGCGGGCAGTCGGCACTTGATGCACTCACAGCGGGATCCACAGAAGTCGGGGCAGCCGCCGTCGTCCCGCGTGTAGCGGTAGCAGGTAGGAACGCCTCGTACACTGAGGGCTGCCTCATGCTTGCCTGCTCGGTAGTTTTACCTTTTTTGGAAGATACCGCCTTGCTTTTTTCTTTCTTCTTCTTTCTCTCCGTCGTCTTGTCAGATACATTGTTTCCACCGGCGCTCTTCCCCTGTTCGAAATTACTCGAGTTTTCCTGTGCTCGTAGCAACTTCTTCGCTCTGAGATTAGCCGCTGGAGCATCCGACTCGCTCCAAGCGGCTCTCTCTTTCTCCTCCCTCGTATTTTTTGCGATCTTCGGAGCCATCATCCCCCGCAGGCTGGCCGATGCTTCCACTGCCCATTGATATCGCCGTTGACTCCAATCTGTAACTTTAGCTATAAGCTGATTTGTATGAGCCCGTGTCCACGCCAGCACAGATCTCACTGTTAGCGAGACCGATACTTTTTCATACAGCTTGTGCTCTGTCACAATTGAGAAATCCTTATTCACCGGGCTATACACCATATCTTCTATCCTTTTCCAAAGGATCAAAAAGCTTCATCCGCCAGATGGAAAACACGCATCAATCCCTTTCTCATTCAATAGCCTCAGGGAGAGAAGGGAGAACACGTCCTCTCCCTACAGTCTGTCAGCGGCCATCTTGCCATGATCCAGATTTCCTAAGGTTGCTGTCACATTTGTTTGTGGGGGGATGGCAGAAAAAGGGCTGGTGGCGTGGGGTTTCGGAGCATTGTTGGGTGTCCGAGCTGCATGATCGTTGGCTCTATTGCATCTGTTTTCATTCAGGTGTGTCTCTGGGCTGGGATCCCTTTCATCTTTTAGGTTGTAGTCTGAATTTACACCAGCTCAGAGCAGGTGTAAACTTCCTGCTACTAACGCACCATATCACCTGTTTTGTACTCTCTTTGACGATCTTAGTGGTGTTTGAGAAACTTGCGAAGTGATGTGCTCGCTGCTCTTTGCATGGGAACGCTTACTCTATATCTCATTAGCAATATTTGCCGGGGTCATCCGTGACAATGCTTTTTGAGGCTGCTATCACTGATAAACTGGTGATATGGGCTGTTTGCTCCAGCTTGTGAATGGTGCGTTAAATGGATCACCATTTTGGTTGCGATTAAGTGACGTTAACTTGGCAATGTGTCCTTGAGTATATTCCCCTCAGTGTTTGAAAAACTTAAGAAGTACTTGAGTGCCGCAACGAGAGCCACGCACCCATTTTTTTCACACGGGGGCCGCTAGAGTCGCGACAAAAAAAAAATACGTCCACTTTCACTAATTTACATTCACCTCGGGAACCCCATCCCCAAAGCATGCCGCCATGTACATTATTTAAAAAAAAAAAATATGAAAAGAGGGCTGCGTCGGCCCCCCTCCCGTGGCCAATTCCGGCCCGAGGACCTTATCACCCGGGGCCTGGCCTCAATGTTGGGGACCGTGGGGGGAGCCCCAATGCCCCCACGGTCCTCCCGGCTCCTGCGTCCTGTGGGAGCCGGCATTGCTTTACCACACGGGGAGCTGCTGACATGCACCTCCCCGTCATGCACCTCCCTGTGGGGAAAAGCAATCATATCTGGATTTTGGAAGTGAGAGCAGGTTCCCCAGCTCTCGCTTCCAAAATCCAAAGCAAGTTTGCTATGACAGGGCGGGAACCGCGCGGCTCCATGTAAGTGCCACAGGCCTGCGTTGCAGAAAGGTGGTCCAGGCCACGCCCCTTTTTACACCTCTCTGCAACGCAGCTCAGTAGCGCTTACTGGAGGAACCTCGTGGGCTTGTTTGACCCCAGGGACCCTCAGGATTCAAGGGGACTTCATGCCCCAACTTAAAACGCGCTACGGGACGCGTTTGCATGGTGGTGAAGCCAGGGGGCGGGGCCTGAGGTAACGTGTGCAAACACGCCCTTTGGTGCATTAGAAGTTAGGGAATTAATTTCCCTTCAATCATGAGGGCCCCTGGGCACCAACTAGACCACCACGTACCTCCAGTAAGCCCCACAGGCCTGATTTGCAGAGAAGTGGTCCAGGCCAATGCCCCTTTTTACACCTCTCTGCAACGTAGCTGTGTGGTGCTTACTGGGTAGCCAGTAGACTAATTGGACCCCAGGGACCCTCAGGATTCAAGGGGACTTAATCTCCCAACTTAAAACGCGCCATAGGGCGTGTTTGCACAGTGGTGAAGGGATAGGGCGGGGTCTGAGGTGATATGTGTGCAAACACACCCTGTGGCGTGTTTAAAGTTGGGGAATTAATTCCCTTTCAATCCTGAGGGCTCCTGGCGGCCAACTAGCTCACCAAGTGCTTCCAGTAAGCCCCACTGTGCTGCGTTGCAGAGAGATGGTCCAGGCCATGCCCCAGGGACCCTCAGCATTCAAGGGGACCTCAAGTTAAAACGCGCCATGGGACGCGTTTGCACAGTAATGAAGGGGGGGGGGGGTGAGCCTGAGGTGACATGTGTGCAAACACTCCTTGTGGCGCATTTTAAGTTGGGGAGTTTGGGGAGTTAATTCCTCTTTAATCCTGAGGATCCCTGTGGGCCAACAACCCGACCAGGTAACTCCAGTAAGCGCCACTGAGCTGCGTTGCAGAGAGGTGGGCCAGGCCACGCCCCTTTTTCCACCTCTCTGCAACGCAGCTCTGTGGCGCTTACTGGAGGTACCTGGTAGGCTAGTTGGACACCAAGGAGTCCCACACAGTGGGATTGCCAAGACGACTTTGGAGGCCATGACCCCCTTTTCTACCACTCTGCAAACGATCCTCGTGGCAGACTACGGGACCTTCACTGACCACAATCCTTTGCAACACCCCAGAGGAGAAGGGCTAATAACCCGATCTGAGAGGAGAGGCAAAAGAACACAGCACACTTAACACCTCCAGCACCACCATCACACCAGCACCAACAAGCCCCCAGCACATAACACACCTCACTCACCAACACCACACCCACCACCCACACCCCTGCACCCACAAACACTTTGCACAACACACACCATGTCCAAACATTAAATGCCCAAATTCTCAGAGTGTGAGTTGACAGTCATGGTAAATGAGATAGAGTGGAACCACAAATATTTGGTAGCCTGGTCCAACAGACAACATTAGCCACAAGGACACAAATGTGGGAAAGGATAGTACAAAGGGTCAATGCAGTAAGGACCACCCCGCGATCCAAGAAGGAGATCATGAAGTGGTGGCATGACCTCAAGAGGGTTGTCAAAAAGAGGAGGAGCAAGAACTGGGAGCTGGCTAACCGGACTGGCAGTGGCCCTCCCATCCCACCGAAAACATTCACACCATAGGAGGAGAAGGTGCTTGCCATACTGCATCCAGAGAGTCTCACAGGAGTATCCGGGGAAATGGAGGTACTGGTAAGTACAAACAAATGTTAACCAACACACTGATATGTACTGTCTTGCACAACCAAAAACCCACACCACCCAAGACAATTCCCATACATCTGCACCACACACCCACAAAAACCTGTCTCACAGATCCAACATTACCTCACTACTATTTACCCTAAACGTAGCTACCAACATTACCATAGGAGCATGAGCACAGGCAGCCTGCACCACTATTTCCACCATGCCCCCTGTCCTACCCCCAGCAGGATGGAGTACCACCTATCACCTAACAGGTAGGTAGCCATCTTGCCTGGGAGGGCTGTTTGGGTGTGGGAGGCCTGTACCATTACTCCCACCATACGCCCTTGTACCCCAGATGAGCAAGATGGAGCACTCCCCCACCCACAAGCACATGGAAGCCATTGCAGTATCACAAACCACCTAACAGGTAGGTAGCCAGCTTGCCTGGGATGGTGTTTGGGGGTGGGAGGTCTGCACCACTACTCCCACCATTCCCCCTGGCCCACACCACAGCAGGATGGAGCACTCCCTCCCACCCACAAGCAGTTGGAAGCTATTTCATTGATAACCAAACGAACTAACAGGTAGGCAGCCATCTTACCTGGGAGGGTGTTTGGGGTGGAAGGCCTGTACTACTACATCCCACCATACCCCCTGGCCCACACCCCAGCAGGATGGAGCACTCCCCCACCCATAAGCACATGGTGGAAGCCATTGCAGTATCACAAACCACCTAACAGGTAGGTAGCCATCTTGCCTGGGAGGGCTTTTGGGTGTGGGAGGCCTGTACCACTACTCCCACCATACACCCTTGTACCCCAGATGAGCAAGATGGAGCACTCTCCCACCCACAAGCACACGGAAGCCATTGCTAAGCAAGCTAAACAGGGGTTTGATTCATTTAAGGTAGTCAGAGGCTGGAATCAAGTCAAAATTTAGCAAAAAAGGCAATTGCCTCTGACACCATAAATTGTACACTCGATTTATCCCAATGTCCTATTTTATTGACATTGTAAGCAATTTAATTTTTGCATTTTCTTCAAAAAACTTTTTCAGTATTGCACAATAGGGTGATAGCACATTTGTTTAGATCATCTCCATTAGTAAAGATACATTCAACAGAAGAACAATGATTAACTTAAATTCTTTACGACATTTCATTATATTACATAAAGACAAAAATCGACAATTTACAACATTTAAAGAAAAAACATTAAAGAAAAAACTCTGATCTTGATGTTATTATTCTTGAAACATACAAAAAGTGAGCTTGCAAATTTGTTATTTTGCCAAATTCGCTAGAACAGTCCTACTCTCTTTCACTGAATAAACTATTCTTCGAGGTATAATAATTTCCAACAAAGAAACAGTGAATTTTGTCCTGTATAAGGTCGGAGGAATGTTTTAAGGTTTTTTTTGGCCGTTATTGTGAGATACGTCTCTCACTGTATGTCCTATTGGTATATTAGATCATAGGGCATCTAGTTCTCCTGGCCTGGATGTTAAGCCTACGCGTTTCGACCTTCTTTCAAGTATCAGGATATGATTTAGGGAAGGTCTTCATCAGGGCTCATGGTAGTCTTGTGTAGGACATCATGCTATACCTGTAGGGTTATAAGGGGTATGTTTTAGTGAGGGGATCAGAAGTCTTATATACACTTGTGTTGAATAAATATTAGGGATCACGTACCCTTTGTGATAGAACGGTGGTTGTTCTTTAACTTTATCCTTCGTGTCTTTACATGGCATCAAATGTTGAAACAACCGGTGAGGTAATGCTTTCTTCTTGGATTAAATCAGTGTTTGAAAGTCTTTACCGGGAGGTTTCTGGAAGACAACCTGGAGGCAGGACAAGGATAGGCATTCTGGTTAATTAATTGTTATGTGGCTCATGTTAAGATTATCTTACTCTGTTGAGAAAAGATGAGCGTGTTTCCATTCTTAAGTGAGTCTGTTGCCCCGGGGAGCAGTGTTTCTGCATGGTTATTTGACCCGCGTGTCGGGCGGGGCGTCATGCTCGGTGTGCCTCCCCAGACTCAGAACTTTATGAAGCACGGCACAGTCAGGGTTTGTAGTTCATACCTTATTGTTTATATCTTGCCGCCTGGTATCTGGATTTCATTTGGACAGTTCCCAGTGCGTTATCTCTCCGTGGCGATTTTCCTCCTGTGTCGGCGTTTCATCAGTAACATGGATTTCACAGGGATATCGTCCATTGGTTGTTTTATGGCTTTTCTTTTCTGTACTCATTTCCGATAGGTTGCGCTCGCCCATGTTTTGAGAGCTCCTTCCTTATTGGATATGAGGCCGGTTTCCATGGCGTGTTGTGCTTTCTGTGGGTCCTGGGTTGTCCGGACTGTGTTGCTTTAGGGAGCATATGATTTTGTCGAACTCCGTTTCAAACAGGTCATCTTATGTGGCATATGTAGTTCATGAAAAGTCAGCGACATGAGGTAGAGCTGATTGCCGTTTTTTTGCTGTTAATACGCTTTGCCTGACTTTACAGTATTCCCATTGGCTGAGCTACACTCTAGGTTAGACTCCGCTTTCCTATTGGTCAGGGTGCCTGTTGCCATGGTTTCAGGAAGCTTCCCGTTGTCCCGGGTTTATGGAAGCTTTTTGTTTTTATTTTTTTATTTACTGAATTAATGCTGGTGCGTCTTTGAGGCCATCTCTAACTTTTTTGAAAAACATTGTCGTGCATTTTCGGTCTTGTCACGTCATCCTGACTAAATATTTAGTAGTTTTGAAGGCTGTGTATGGTTCCGGTCTGTTTCATGACGTGTAGAAAATATTGTTGGAAAGCCATAAAGGACGTTTATCATGGGTTGGAATTGCCAACTTTTTTTTGGAAGGAAAAAGGTGTTTGATGACTAGCGTTTTTCTTTATAATGCGTGGTATGTATTCTTGTTTTGGAAGTGATAGCAGCAAATCATTTTTGGCCTCATGACGGTATGTCTCATGACGTCATTTATTCCTCCATAGTTATCTGTGTAATGACATTGTCGGAAATATGGATTCTTTTTGACATAGTGGGGTGGAACTTTGTCATACAAAACTGGAAATTTCTGCAAGTTCATTCAATCCATTATCAACAGTGCCAAGATACATGATAGTTGTAGCTTCCTGCTTTGATAAGTTTTGGGGCACATTTTTGCCTTTAATATGTTTGACCACTGTCCATTTTATGTCATCTGGTCCATGGTTCATAGCAATACAGTGTGGGACCATGGGTGCATCTACTTTCCTGCATCTGATTCTTGAGCGGTGTTGTGATATTCTTGTTTTAACTGGTTGGCTTGTTTTGCCCACATAGACAAGATCACATGGGCACACTATGCAGTATATAACATTGGTTGTGTTACAGTTCGTGAAATCGTCATGTTTGATTTGTTTTAGTCCATATGTAAATGTGGTTCCTTCCAGTGTGCTGGAACATGCCACACAATTTCCGCATTTCTTATGCCCTTTAATTGGTGGGAGATTTAGAAGGGCATGGATGGTGGTGTTTTGTGGAGGCAAAAAGGTATCTGCACGGACCAATTTGTTTTTCACATTCTCATTCTTTTTTAGTGCAAATATTGGTAGAGTTTCAAAGGGTTTCAAGCTTTTTACTGTATTCCAGTTTTGGCAAACGATCTTCTTTATTTGAGTTGTAGCTCCTGAGAACGTAGTCACGCAAACTATTGGCACTTCTTCCTTTGTTTTTTCTTTCGGGGTCAGGAGGGTTTCTCTGGGGATATACCATGTTCTTTTCATTGTTCGCTTCAGTAATTTTCTTGGGTATCCCCTCTCTAGTAATTTTTCCATCAGTTCTTTGGCATTTAAGAAATAGTCAATTTTCTTAGAACAATTTCTGCGCAACCGCATAAATTGACTTAGAGGTAAATTCTCTCGAAGATTGCGTTGGTGAAAACTAGAGAAGTGAAGGAAGGTGTTCCGGTCAGTCTCTTTTGTATACAGGGTAGTATATATGGTACCTTCATCATGTTTTATCATCAAATCGAGGAAATTAATTTCTTTTTTGTTGTATGCCAATGTGAATTGAATATTGGGGATTCGGTTGTTGAGCCATACAAAAAATTCTTTTAGTTGCTCTTCACCACCTCTCCAAAGCATAAAGACGTCGTCGATATATCGACGCCATATTTTGATATGGCCATCGTAGGGATTGTTGTTATAAATCCATTTGGCTTCACACAATGCCATGTACATGATCGCCATTTCCGGCGCAAAGGGACATCCCATGGCGGTCCCCATTGTTTGTAAATATTGTATGTTGTTGAATTTGAAGAAGTTACATTTTAAGCAGATTTCTGCTAGTTTCAACAGGAAGTCTGTGGGGACATTGTGGGGTCTTTCTCTTCTGTCTAGAAAGTATTCAAGGGCTTCCAAGCCTTCTTCTTGTGGGATGTTGGAGTACAAGCTAACTATATCCATAGTTACTAGGATTTCCATGGATTCGTCAAAGTTTTGTCCGTCTAGGAAGTTTATTACTTCCATGGTATCCTTTATGTAGCTAGATGTTTGGCTTACGAGTGGTTTCAGAAAGGTGTCCACGTATTTTGCTGGGTGTTCAAGTATGGAGTTGAGTCCCGAAATTATTGGTTGACCAGGTGGATTTCTGGGGTCCTTATGGATCTTCGGAAGGACATACATCAAAGGAGTTCTGGGGTTCTTGTTTATAAGGTATTCTCCTTCTTTTTTAGATAGCCAGCCTTCTCTTTGGCCTTCATCTACCAGTGTCTCTAGTCGATTAGATAGTTTTTTATTCCAGTTGTCATCAGTTAATTTGTAGTACCTTTCATCTGATAATTGCCTTTGGACTTCTGCTTCGTACATTTCACGCGAAAGGATCACGATCCCTCCGCCTTTGTCGGCTGGTTTTACAATTAGACTTTTATTGTCTTGAAGATCATGTAGGGCAGTCTTTTCATCTCTCAGTAAGTTCCATTTTGTGTATCGTTTCTTTTTCTTATCTAGTATGTCCAGATCACGTAACACATTCTTTTCGAATGTTAATAGTTCTGCAGGCATCTGACTCGAGTGTGGGAAGAAAGTAGAAGGGTTTTTGAGTTCTGAATAATTTCGAGCTATCGTATCTTGTTGATCTTGAAAAAATATTTTCAGCCTCATTTTTCTGAATAATTGAATCAATTCCAATTTTGTTTGGCAGATATTTGGTTTAACTGTTGGAATGAAGGTTAACCCTTTTTGTAGTACACTCATTTCACTGGGTGACAAAATGTGATTGGATAGGTTAAATATTGAACAGTTGGTTTTCTTTACCATCTGTAAACCCGTCTCCTCGTGGTGATCTCTCCTTGGTATTGGTTGTTCCGATTGAACCACCTGTTTCCTCTTTGACGGCCACGTTGTCTGCCTCTGCCTCTGTCGGAAAAAGGTGCCGGCTGGTAGTGCTGGCGGGCTTGATCGTCTCTATTGCCAGTGGGTGCGTCCGCGTCACTTGAACTATTTGACGCTGAGGATTCGTCAGAGAACGTAATGAATTGCCTCCGGCTTCTGCCTCCGTAAGTTCGTAGAGATCCGGTATTTTGTGGCAGTTTATAAAAATCCTTTTCCAAGTAGGGGTATGTTTTTTTCTCGGAATAGTTAGTAATGTCTTTTAGTAGTTTTTGCCTCTTGAAATCTTCGGTTGTTTTTTGGAAAGTTTGGTTTTCTTTTTCAACTTTAGCTAGAAGAGCTTGGGCGTTTTCTACGGCTCGATTGTTCAAGAAAGCCTCTTCTAATTCTTTAATGAGCTGTTGTTCTTTTAATCCCAAACGTTCAGCAGTTTTTATTGAATGGAACATCCAATCTCTTGAGCATTTGGTGCCGATGTGACTGAATCCCTCAAGGTATTCCGGGTCTTCTGTAAAAATTACTGGCACGTTCTTAACTTGCAATCCAACTGGCGTGGTCCCGGCCCTTAGATGTTCTAACAATACTTCTCCGTGTAAGGACGTTCTAATTTGTTTCTTTTTAAGGCGGGTTATTTTCTCTAATTCTGTGGACTGACTTGCATTAATCGCTGCATTACCTGGGTTGAGTGTTGATGGCCTTCTGAGTAATACTTCTATGTCTTCCTCTCTAATGCTTAGTGTTTTGGGTTCTGACATTTAGATATCGAAAAATGGCGATGGTTTGGCTAGCTTTTAACAGCTTTAAAGGGTCGTGAAATTGAATGGGAATGACGAACAAACTTTATTGTGGTGCCACACCTTCAAGTGCTGTGGGGTGCAATTATATTTCCTACTAGTGAGAGCCAAAGGGCCCTATTTAGGAACCAAATTTCCAAAGAAAAACCCTCGTAGACGGCTGTCTACCCTATAGTTAAGCAAGCTAAGCAGGGGTTTGATTCATTTAAGGTAGTCAGAGGCTGGAATCAAGTCAAAATTTAGCAAAAAAGGCAATTGCCTCTGACACCATAAATTGTACACTCGATTTATCCCAATGTCCTATTTTATTGACATTGTAAGCAATTTAATTTTTGCATTTTCTTCAAAAAACTTTTTCAGTATTGCACAATAGGGTGATAGCACATTTGTTTAGATCATCTCCATTAGTAAAGATACATTCAACAGAAGAACAATGATTAACTTAAATTCTTTACGACATTTCATTATATTACATAAAGACAAAAATCGACAATTTACAACATTTAAAGAAAAAACATTAAAGAAAAAACTCTGATCTTGATGTTATTATTCTTGAAACATACAAAAAGTGAGCTTGCAAATTTGTTATTTTGCCAAATTCGCTAGAACAGTCCTACTCTCTTTCACTGAATAAACTATTCTTCGAGGTATAATAATTTCCAACAAAGAAACAGTGAATTTTGTCCTGTATAAGGTCGGAGGAATGTTTTAAGGTTTTTTTTGGCCGTTATTGTGAGATACGTCTCTCACTGTATGTCCTATTGGTATATTAGATCATAGGGCATCTAGTTCTCCTGGCCTGGATGTTAAGCCTACGCGTTTCGACCTTCTTTCAAGTATCAGGATATGATTTAGGGAAGGTCTTCATCAGGGCTCATGGTAGTCTTGTGTAGGACATCATGCTATACCTGTAAGGTTATAAGGGGTATGTTTTAGTGAGGGGATCAGAAGTCTTATATACACTTGTGTTGAATAAATATTAGGGATCACGTACCCTTTGTGATAGAACGGTGGTTGTTCTTTAACTTTATCCTTCGTGTCTTTACATGGCATCAAATGTTGAAACAACCGGTGAGGTAATGCTTTCTTCTTGGATTAAATCAGTGTTTGAAAGTCTTTACCGGGAGGTTTCTGGAAGACAACCTGGAGGCAGGACAAGGATAGGCATTCTGGTTAATTAATTGTTATGTGGCTCATGTTAAGATTATCTTACTCTGTTGAGAAAAGATGAGCGTGTTTCCATTCTTAAGTGAGTCTGTTGCCCCGGGGAGCAGTGTTTCTGCATGGTTATTTGACCCGCGTGTCGGGCGGGGCGTCATGCTCGGTGTGCCTCCCCAGACTCAGAACTTTATGAAGCACGGCACAGTCAGGGTTTGTAGTTCATACCTTATTGTTTATATCTTGCCGCCTGGTATCTGGATTTCATTTGGACAGTTCCCAGTGCGTTATCTCTCCGTGGCGATTTTCCTCCTGTGTCGGCGTTTCATCAGTAACATGGATTTCACAGGGATATCGTCCATTGGTTGTTTTATGGCTTTTCTTTTCTGTACTCATTTCCGATAGGTTGCGCTCGCCCATGTTTTGAGAGCTCCTTCCTTATTGGATATGAGGCCGGTTTCCATGGCGCGTTTTTGCTTTCTGTGGGTCCTGGGTTGTCCGGACTGTGTTGCTTTAGGAAGCATATGATTTTGTCGAACTCCGTTTCAAACAGGTCATCTTATGTGGCATATGTAGTTCATGAAAAGTCAGCGACATGAGGTAGAGCTGATTGCCGTTTTTTTGCTGTTAATACGCTTTGCCTGACTTTACAGTATTCCCATTGGCTGAGCTACACTCTAGGTTAGACTCCGCTTTCCTATTGGTCAGGGTGCCTGTTGCCATGGTTTCAGGAAGCTTTCCGTTGTCCCAGGTTTATGGAAGCTTTTTGTTTTAATTTTTTTATTTACTGAATTAATGCTGGTGCGTCTTTGAGGCCATCTCTAACTTTTTTGAAAAACATTGTCGTGCATTTTCGGTCTTGTCACGTCATCCTGACTAAATATTTAGTAGTTTTGAAGGCTGTGTATGGTTCCGGTCTGTTTCATGACGTGTAGAAAATATTGTTGGAAAGCCATAAAGGACGTTTATCATGGGTTGGAATTGCAAACACGGAAGCCATTGCAGCATCACAAACCCCCTAACAGGTAGGAAACCATCTTGCTTGGGAGGGTGTTTGGGGTGGGGGGCCTGCACTACTACTCCCACCATGCCCCCTGGCCCACACCCACGCAGGATGGAGCACTTCCCCCACCCACAAGCACATGGAAGCCATTGCAGTATCACAAACCACCTAACAGGTATATAGCCATCTTGCCTGGAAGTGTGTTTGGGGGTGGGAGGCCAGCACCACTACTCCCACCATAACCCCTGGCCCACACCCCAGCAGGATGGAGCACTCCCTCCCGCCCACAAGCAGTTGGAAGCCATTGCATTGCTAACCAAACGAACTAACAGGCAGGTAGTCATCTTGCCTGGGAGGGTGTTTGGTGTAGGAGGCCTGCACTACTACTCCCACCATGCCCCCTTGCCCACACCCCAGCAGGATGGAGCACTCCCCCCACCCATAGGCACATGGAAGCCATTGCAGTATCACAAACCACCTAACAGGTAGGTAGCCATCTTGCCTGGGAGGGTGTTTGGGGTTGGGAGGCCTGCACCACTACTCCCACCATGCCCCCTGGCCCACACCCCAGCAGGATGGAGCACTCCCCCACCCACAAACACATGGAAGCCATTGCAGTATCACAAACCACCTAACAGGTAGGTAGTCATCTTACCTGGGAGGGTGTTTGTGGGTAGGAGGCCTGCACTACTACTCCCACTATGCCCCCTGGCCCACACCCCAGCAGGATGGAGTACTCCTCCACCCACAAGCACATGGAAGCCATTGCAGTATCACAAACCACCTAACAGGTAGGTAGCCATCTTGCCTGGAGGGTGTTTGGGGTGGGAGGCCTGCACTACTACTCCAACCATGCCCCCTGGCCCACGTCACAGCAGGATGGAGATCTTTCCCCACCCACAAGCACATGGAAGCCGCTGCAGTATCACAAACCACCTAACAGGTAGGTAGCCATCTTGCCTGGGAGGGTGTTTGGGTTTGGGAGGCCTGTACCACTACTCCCACCATGTCCCCTGGCCCACACCCCAGCAGGATGAAGCACTCCCCCCACCCAAAGGCACATGGAAGCCATTGCAGTATCACAAACCACTTAACAGGTAGGTAGCCATCTTGCCTGGGAGGGTGTTTGGGGTTGGGAGGCCTGCACCACTACTCCCACCATGCCCCCTGGCCCACACCCCAGCAGGATGGCACACTACCCCACCCACAAGCACATGGAAGCCATTTCAGTATCACAAACCACCTAACAGGTTGGTAGTCATCTTGCCTGGGAGGGTGTTTGGGGGTGGGAGGCCTGCACTACTACTCCCACCACATGCCCAAACCCCAGCAGGATGGAGCACTCCCCCACCCACAAGAACATGGAAGCCATTGCAGTATCACAATCCACCTACCAGGTAGGTAGCTATCTTCCCAGGGAGAGCTGTTTGGGGGTGGGAGGCCTGCACACTACTCCCACCATGCCCCCTGGCCCACCCCCCAGCAGGATGGAGTACTCCCTCTCACCCACAAGCATGTGGCAGGCATTGCAGTGTTCACCTTCAGCTAACAGGTCGGTAGCCATCTTCCCTGGGAGGGCTGTTTGGGTGTGGGAGGCCTGTACTACTACTCCCACCATGACCCCTGGCCCACACCCCAGCAGGATGGAGCACTCCTCCACCCACAAGCACATGCAAGCCATTGCAGTATCACAAACCACCGAACAGGTAGGTAGCCATCTTGCCTAGGAGGGCTGTTTGGGAGTGGGAGGCCTGCACTATAACTCCCACCATGCCCCCTGTCCCGTACCCCAGCAGGATAGAGCACTCCCCCACCCACAAGCATGTGGTAGCAATTGCATCGTTCACCAAACGAACTAACAAGTAGGTAGCCATCTTGCCTGGGAGGGTGTTTGGGGGTGGGAGGCCTGCACTACTACTCCCACCATTCCTCCTGGCCTACACCGCAGCCGGATGGAGCACTCTCTCCCACCCACAAACATGTGGCAGCCATTGCAGTGTTCACCTTCACCCAACAGGTAGGTAGCCCGTACGTGCACCCACACATTTGTCACTAATGAAATGCTGCCATATGGCAACACCAGCCCTCTCATTGCACAAAAATTCACACCTACCCCGCTTGACACACACAGTGTGCACACAGGTAAGCAAAGTGAACTGTCACAGATACCAAAGAGTCACACACCAATGTACATGCACAAAGAAGACTGGGCACAACCATGCACAGCACACACTTATGAGTGCATTGCCATGTGGCCCAATCAGCAAGGACCATTTCAATATTTAGGAAGCATGTGTGGGCTTATGAATCAAAATATGTACATGATATGAAGGTCCATCCACACACGCATTGGACAAATGGTGGACCTCATAGGCCAGCAAGTGGAGTTACTGAGGGACGGGCCTGCATCCCAACCAACACCTCCACCCCCTCTATTTTGCCGCAGGATGACAGTTCACCATCCTTCCCTGCCGCCACGGAGAGGGTTGAGTCCTCAGACACCGCTGGCACCACAGCAGGGCCCACCCCAGCCTAGCGACCAAGGGGCCGTCCGAAGAAGAGTCTGGGAGTCTCTGGAGTCAAAGCACCAGCCCTGATGGCAACCCTCTTCCCCACTGCATTGACTGTTTACACTGTCCTTCCCCACACTGCCTTGTGAATTGCACCTGTCTGTTCAACTGGGTCACCACATCAAAGTGGTATCTACTCTTACATCTCATTCACAATGACTGTCAACTCACTGCCCCATCACCACCCCATGTAAATCTGCTCACCCCCTCACATGTCAACTTTGTAAATAAAATACCTTACACACTGTTTTGTGTCAGATTTGTCTTTAGTGGAGGATTTACAGTCTTCCAAATGTCCAAAATGTATCTGAAGTATGTACTGTATGTAGGCAAGGATAAGTCTGAGGCACCTAGGGAAACACAACAGAACAACATTCACAGGTGTGAATGTGGCATCACAAACATTACACTACACCAACCATCTACATAAACCAACACGCAGACAACACAATGGGCAAATAGTGTCAACATACACGTCTCGTATAAGTTCACAGTTGACATGTCACAGTCACATATCCACACACAGGTGACTTTACATCTGTCTGTTTAAACCATTCGCACATAGCCCTTCATATCAACAGCAATCTCACCAGACAATGTATATGTTGACTTCGTCACCCACCTTCAAGTGAAATAGCGGGTGATGAGCTGCTGACGCATGTCACCACCTTCCTCCTCTCTACTGTCCCATCACTAGACTCAGGTTAGTGTGCAGGCAGGGGACTTGGGTCCTCATCATCATCCAGGAGCAGGGCAATCTGATGGAGAATGGCCAGGTTGTGGAGCATGCAGCATGCCACTACAATCTGACACACCTTCCTTGGCGAGTATGCCAGTGCACCTCCGGTTTTGTCCAGGCAGCGGAAACGTGACTTGAGCAGACCAAAAGTACGCTCCACCACAAGACGTGTCCTCTCATGGGCCTCGTTGTATCGGATATCAGCAGGGGTCCTGGGATTCTGCAGTGGGCTCAGCAGCCATGGACAGCTGGGATATGCAGAGTCACCTAGGAATGACAAATACACATTGCAATGTTGCACAGGCAGAGGGCAGCAGGTCCCACACCCAGCACACCATTCAACTAGGCCTACTCACCCACAATTCATGCACGCTCGAGAAGCAGATTAGCCATCAGCTGGGGCACAATGCTGTTCCTCGGGACGTAGGAGTCATGGGCTGAGCCGGGGAATCTGGCACACTCATTTGAGATGATCATATCTGCCAGGCACACCACCTGCACATTGATGGAGTGGTAATGTTTTCAAATACGAAAAATGTGCTCACTTGCCTGTGGTGGCACAAGACCGACATGTGTGCAATCTATGGCACCAACAACATGAGGGATGTGCCCAAGGAAATAGAAGTCTCCCTTCACAGCTGGCAATTCAGCAACCCTCGGTAAATGTATATATCTTTCTTTGTAGATCATCATGGCGGACAGAACATCACGCAGCACCATGCTGATCATCAGTTGAGACATCCCACCAGCGCCGGCCACGGTCTCCTGGAAAGATCCAGTGGCAAAAAAATGGAGGGCTGCCATCACTGTATAATGTTGGGGTGAAAGCTGTTGGATATGTACAGCGAGGCTGCAAGTGGGGCTCCAACATATCACAAAGGGACCTCATGGTGGCTCTACCTAGACGGAATTTGCAAATGATCGCCACATCCTCCGTGTCCCCCAGCAGTGTCAAGTGACTAATCAGATTTGGCCTCCTCCTAGTTGAGTTGAAAGTGTACACATGTCAATGACATCCATCCTGAGAAGGCCACATCATATCCCGTACAGGATGACACAGAATAAACAAAGACTTACTTGACAAATGAGTGACTTGCCAGGTCACATGGGTGGACGTTTGAGCCACACAGAGGGCACACCTCTCCATTTTCAAAGCACAAGTGCCTCAAACACCACATAGGTCAATGTGAATGCACAGTTTCGGGCCCACATTTCACATGTGCATGCCTGGGAGCGTGGCATCCGGCCAATGTGCGACAAATCAACACCACTGTCTCATACTCATCTGCTGTACCTGTCACACCTCAATGCATCATTCAAACTTGGCACACATCAACAACACAATGACCACAGTTGGCGGTGTAGCGACATTTGCGTGTATGAGCAGACAGAAAAGCACAAGTGAGTAACAACATCATACAGTGAGACAAGCCTTGCCGAGGTCATCACTGCCCCACAACACATTGATATGTGTACAAATTGTAGAGTCCACTACAACAATGTCCTGCCTCATCAATCATCTAATGCCTTTGTGACATGTTAGGGACTACAGACCAATGTACGTCACATATACACAACCATGGCACATGTAGGCACCTGTGGAGTCAATGGAACATTGGCATTGTGTGCACAATGATGTGCCCTTCACCATGTGGCCACTGCGCACTATTGTAGTGTTCCCAATGGACATTGGCATTGTATGTGCCCCAAATCGCGGTGTCTCACCGGCACCCCCACTGACACAGGTGCGGTAGTCATTGGCGTGGAGACATGCCCAAATGGCAGTTGGCATGCTCTGCCACCCAAATCACGGTGACTCATGCCATTGTATGTGCTCCAAATCACAGTAGCTACTTCCTGGCCCCAGCAGTGTCTCACCGCCCCCCCTGCACAGGTGCAGTAGTCATTGGCATGGAGACATGCCCAAATGGCGGTTGGCATGCTCCGCCACCCAATTCGCGGTGCCTCATGCCATGGTATGTGCCCCAAATCGCGTTAGCTACCGCCTGACCCCGGCGGTTTCTCACCGGCACCCCCGCTGACACAGGTAGGGCGGTAGTCATTGGCATGGAGACATGCTCAAATGGCGGTTGGCATGCTCCCCCACCCAAATCGCGGTGCCTCATGCCATTGTATGTGCCCCAAATGACGGTTGCTACCACCGAGCCACGGCGGTGTCTCACCGCCCTGAAGCATGCCCTTGAGCCAATGGGAATGATGATTGCGGTGGCATGATGTCATTTTTAAAAATCGCGACAGGCGTGCTCCGCCACCGCGGAGGAGGACATTGGATGCTTTTGAAAGATGCACCATCGTGGTAGCCCACCCGAGGCCCCTGTGGTGCATCACCACCATGGAGCATGCCCTAGAGCCAATGGGAACGATGATTGAAGTGGCATGATGTAATTTTTAAAATCGCGGTAGGCGTGCACCGCCACCGCGGAGGCGGTCATTAGATGCTTTTGAATGAGGCAGACCTGGACAACCAATCGTTGCAGCTTGGCACCTTTGAAAAGAACCCAGGGGTCTATATATGTGTGGGAGTTAGCCTCACATTTCCACTGCTCCCAGAGCCTGCTGCCAGAGACCCCTCATCTGCTGCTGCCTCTAAGGACTGCTGCCTGAGAACCCTCATCTGCTGCTGCCTCTAGGAACTGCTGCCAGAGACCCCTCGTCTGCTGCTGCCTCCAGGGACTGCTGACTGAGACCCCTCATCTGCTGCTGCCTCAAAGGGACTGCTGCCAGAGACCCCTCATCGGATGCTGCCTCCAGGGACTGCTGCCAGAGAACCCTCATCCGCTGCTGCCTCCAGGAACTGCTGCCTGAGACCCCACATCTGCTGCTGCCTCCAGGGACTGCTGCCTTAGACCCCTCATCTGCTGCTGCCTCCAGGGACTGCTGCCAGAGAACCCTCATCTGCTGCTGCCTCCAGGGATTGCAGCCTGAGACCCCTCATCTGCTGCTGCCACCAGGGACTGCTGCCAGATACCCCTCATCTGATGCCTCCACGGACTGCTGCCAAAGAACCCTCATATGCTGCTGCCTCCAGGAACTGCTGCCAGAGACCCCTCATCTGCTGCTGCCTCCAGGGACTGCTGCCAGAGACCCCTCATCTGCTGCTGCCTGAGAACCCTCATCTGCTGCTGCCTCTAGGAACTGCTGCCAGAGACCCCTCATCTGCTGCTGCCTCCAGGGACTGCTGCCTCCATGGACTGCTGCCTCCAGGGACTGCTGCCAGAGACCCCATATCTGATGCTGCCTCCAGGGACTGCTGCCAGAGACCCCTCAACTGCTGCTGCCTCCAGGAACTGCTGCCAGAGACCCCACATCTGCTGCTGCCTCCAGGGACTGCAGCCTGAGACCCCTCACCTGCTGCTGCCTCCAGGGACTGCTGCCAGAGAACCCTCATCTGCTGCTGCCTCTAGGGACTGCTGCCAGAGACCTCTCATCTGCTGCTGCCTCCAGGGACTACAGCCTGAGACCCCTCATCTGCTGCTGCCTCCAGGGACTGCTGCCAGAAACCCCTCATCTGATGCCTCCAGGGGCTGCTGCCAGAGAACCCTCATCTGCTGCTTCCTCCAGGAACTGCTGCCGGAGACCCCTCATCTGCTGCTGCCTCCTGGGACTGCTGCCTGAGACCCCTTATCTGCTGCTGCCTCCAGGGACTGCTGCCTGAGACACCTCACCACCCAATTCCACAACAGGTGTTTCATTTCCACAGGGATGGCAAGGAAAAAGAAGATCCGGGCCAGTCCATTCACAAGCGAAGAGCTGGAGGTCCTGGTGGATGGGGTACTCGCACAGTACCCAAGGCTGTCTGGTGCCCCACATGTCGTAGTAAGTAATCAAAACCAGAGGTATAGGGCAGGGGGGGGGGGGGCACATATGTAGTTGGACTACTGAGGTATATGCCTGATGGTGTGGGGTTGTGTCATGCACTGACAAACAAGCTGTCTCCAGGGGGAAGGAGTATGTGTCCCAATGCCACAGGTTATCCTGCCAGCAGTTGTAGGTCTGAGTGAAGCGTGTTGCATTGTCAGCCAGACAGTGCCACAGTATGTTGGCTATGCAGGTGCCAGGACAGTGATTGCTTGGCTGAATGGCAATGTGTGCCCCTGTTGTCCAACTCAGTGTGAGCCCAGATGCTCTGCACAGTGCCCGCCCAAGACGAGATCACATCACTGCACTTACTGTGTCCTTACTCTTGTTTTTTCACAGTGAAATCCAACTATGCACCATCTCAGCCTTGTATAATTGCACACGACCACACTTGTGTAGTTCTATATTATATTTGTGAGTCCATATCCCCCAATGCCACACACATGACACACTGATATATTCACAGGGCATGCACATTGAGTGCTGCACAGTCTTGCACACAGTGAGTCTACCCACAGACACAGCTCAATATCTGATGTTTAATGTGCTCAGACATGCATAGGACTGGAGATGTGTGCTTGCCAAATAGGGGGTTCAGTGCTGTCATCCTGCATGTGTGTGAGATGTGCAGGGACTCTGTACGTCCTCATAAATGCATGCAATCACATCAGCTCAGCCCATGCAGAGTGCCCATGTGAGATGTACCCCAGGGCGGGATGGACAGAGATTGATTTGGTAATGAGTCTGTGTCTTGCAACTATACTGATAGATGTTGGTATATGACACTGTGTCACTGATCATTTCTCCCTCTTGTCTCCCATTCCTGCAGCTCAAGGTACACCAGCGTAAGGCCGTGTGGAGGGCCATTGCAGCAAAGGTGCGAGCTCTGGGAGTATCTAACCAACGGCGTACCCACTGCCGCAAGAGGTGGGACGACATCAGCAGGCTGGCAAAGAACGTGGCAGAGATGACCTTGGGGCTGCTTCCTGACCTTGGGCAGTTGGCACGGCACAGCATGACACCACTGATGGGCCGCATCTTGGCAGTGACTCATCCTGAGCTGGATACACCTCTGAAGGAGCATCAGCAGCAAGGCAGGGGTGAGTATTTGGGGAGGGTGAGTTTGGCTGTGAGCGGATGCATGTGTACAGGGCCTGTGCCCGCGGTGGCCTATGTGATGTTTGTGGAGAGGTGCAGTGCATTGTCATGTAAGTGGCTGCTGGGATGTGTGCCAGTGTCATGCATTTGCCCAAACTGTTCTAACAAAGGTGATTCTCCCTGCTGTGCATTCCTATTGCCGTATGTGTTATGCTCTTCATGGTTATTCAGCATTGGGGTAGTCTGGGGAATCGCTTTGGAAGAGAACAGCAGTGTTCCCAATCTGAGTGTGACTACATCTATGCGTACATTGCATGCACCATGAATGTTGAGGCCTACACATCTGACAACAATGTGCACTAGTCTTTGGGCCCCAGAGTACAACATGGTGTTTGGGGTGGGCTATTTGCCATTGTGAACTGTCATGTCGTAATAGATGTCTGTGTTGTCCCCTCCTGTTCCCTCAAGGTCTGTCAGTGGCAACAAGTGGTGTGCCCACATCATGTCCGTAGGTGTGGGCATAGCAAGTTGTGTGTCTGGTAGACTTCAGCCACGGGCAGGGTGTTGTGCTGTTTGGCCTTAACATGGCTCAGTCATGACAGATGATAAGGGTTACATGCACTGTTGTGGTCTATGTAGTGAGTTGCTGCAATGTGATTGCAGAGTGTGGTGTGCAATAGATAGATTTGGGCATGTTTTGTACTGCATTGATTGCATTGCTTTGTCCTGTTGATGCCGCTAACCTGACCCTGCATCTCTCTCTCATGCAGATTCGCAAGTGGTCACAGAGGGACAGGGCCCGAACACCAGTGGGGGTGAGACTAGCACTACAGTTGCACAGGAGCCCAGTGACACAGAGGTCACCAGCACCTCAGAGGGGGACAGGAGTATGCAGGAGGAATTCCTGCCTGAGACACAAAGTACCACATCATCTGATGCTAGCGGGGATGCATCAATGTTGGCGGGCACAGGGAATGGAGACTCTGTATCATCTTCTACCACACAGCGGCCAGTGCCCAGCCTCCCATCCACTTCCTCTGGTGTTGCCCGTGTCCGTGTCAGTAAAGCAGCACGGAAAGCAGCCCAAGCCTCATTCTTTGACAAAAAAATCAAAGCTGCATCTAGCTCATCCCGCGAGACTTACAAAATATTCAAAGAACTTCGCAAAATACCCACCCCTCCCTCCTTTCAACAACCCTCAGTTGCCAGATGCAACCAAATTGCGAGCTTCTTCCAAAGCAAGATCACCAACATTCTGCAGTCACTCCCGCCCAAATCAGACAGCAATCCCCCTGCTGCCCCCCTTCCCCCTACCCCAGGACCCACCCTCGACAGCTTTAACCAACTGTCTAACGATGACTTTCTGAAAGCCCTATCAGACCTTAAAAGCGGCTCCCCCAACGACCCTGCTCCTATTCGAATCTTAAAACAAGTCGGACCTACCATATCCCACCTGGCCACTAACCTTATTAATACCTCGCTGGGCCAAGGAATGGTTCCCCCCAGCTGGAAGCATGCCATGGTCAAGGCATTACAGAAAAAACCAGGACATGACACATCAGACCTATCCAACCTTCGACCGATCTCTCTCCTGCCTGGCCTGAGCAAAATCGCAGAGAAGGCAGTTAACCAGCAATTGTCAGCCTTCCTCGAATCCAACAATCTTCTCTGACCCTCACAAACAGGCTTCCGACCAGGCCAGGGGACCGAAACAGCCCTCCTGAAAGTGGTAGATGAGGCTAGATGCATCTTGGATTCAGGGGGATCGGTCTTACTGATCCTCCTGGATCTAAGCGCTGCATTTGATACGGTGGACCACAAGATCTTAATACAGCGACTATCTGAACTAGGAGTGAGAAGCACGGCACTATGTTGGCTCTCCTCCTTCTTAGAAAACCGGACCTTCCAGGTTTGTGAAGGGAACGTCCGATCAGATATCCTTTCCCTCCAGTGTGGGGTCCCCCAGGGCTCTTCGCTGAGCCCTACACTGTTTAATACATACATGGCCCCCCAGGAGGATGTGGTCTCCCCATTTGGGATAAAAGCCGTCACCTACGCTGATGACACCCAAATGATTGTATCATTTTCACTCGAGGAAGAAAAATTAAAAACCTTCATGACTGCTTAGAAGGTATACATGCCTGGATGTCTAACTCAAGGCTCAAGCTCAATGGTTCAAAAACCGAGCTTATGCTCTTGGGACACCAACCACCAGCCCTCCCCACTGGTATGTGGCCTTCATGCCTAGGACCCTTTCCCCAGCCTAAAACTGAAATCAAGAGTCTAGGCTTCTGGCTGGAACAGAATTTTTCCATGACAACACAAGCTAAAAAAACAGCCGGCGCCTGTGTTGGTCTACTCCGATCTACCAGGAAGATTCTTCCATTACTTCCCGCAACCTCCCAGAAAATGCTTATGCAAGGTCTAATATTATCAAGACTGGACTATTGCAATGCCCTTTTTTTGGGTGCCCCTGAAGCCACGCTCAATGTCCTGCAGCGAACACAAAATGCCGCTGCAAGGATACTCACTGGCACCCCCCGTAGAGTTTCAGCCAAACCTGCCCTTAAGACACTGCACTGGCTGCCGATACGCGAAAGGGTCAAATTCAAGTTCCTTTGTACCACCCATAGAGCTATGCAAAACCAAGGACCCCCAATGCTGAAATCTATGCTCTACCCATACACCCCGAACAGACCCTTACGGTCAGCGCAAGGCAACCTGGCCAAGGTCTACCGAACTAAAAGAGCTCGTACTGGTGGACGCTGTTTCTCGGTCGCTGCCGCAACCCTCTGGAACTCTCTCCCAATCCAACTCCGGTCTGAACCTAATCATATGAAATTCCGAAAACTTCTTAAAACTCACCTTTTCCCACAATAACCTTTTCTCTTCCACCTCAGCTTCTACCCTCAGTTATTGGTCTACAATCACAGCGCTGGGACGCTTCCGGGCAGCCATGCGCTATACAAATCCCAAATTCATTCATTCATTCATTCAAAGGGGAGGAGATACATTCACACCTGGTACCGCTGCCCCCGCACCTGTCCCCCTGCTGCCCTCCGTGCTGAGTCTGTTGAGCTTCAGCACCAGCCTTGTGTGGGCAAGACAGCCCTCCTCAATGCCTTCAATGACCATGACAAAAAAATTGCCCAGGTGATTGCCTACATACACTCCAACATGGTTGGGCTGCACCGTACTGTCCAGGCTTTGTCGTCCACAGTGACGTCTGCCCTTCAACAGGCACATACTCCCATTCCTGCTCCAGGGCCTTTGTCCACCACCCAGTTAGTGGCCACATCTGATGATAGTGACCACAGTTCCCATGCATCACAGTCACGATACAGCACAAGAAGCATCCAGCAAAAACAACCCAAGCTGGCCCGCCCGCAGACACTATCCCCACAGAAGAGCAAAGCCACCCCAGAATGCAAAGACAAGAGCCCATCAGGGAAAATCAAGTCCCAAACAGCAAAGAAGCAGACCTCAGGCTCACAAGCCTCAGAGGCATCCCCAACTAAGGACTGTCCCTAAAACTTCACGCAAAGTAAGGCATGCAGTTTCTGTGCCCACTGAGGAGGTGTTGTATGGCAAGGGTACACCTAGGAAGGGCTCACAGCCACATTCCTCCACCACATCGGCTCCCATTCCAAGCCCAGTGAAGCAGGTGAAGAAGGGCCCTGTAGGGGGTACCACTGGCAAACAGGGGAAGGAGGGCACTGTAGGGGGTACACCTGGAAAACAGGGGAAGGAGGGCACTGCTGGGGGTACACCTGGCAAACAGGGGAAGGAAGGCCAGAGGCGTGGCCAGACAAAGCATTCCGCAGGATCCAGCACATCACCAGAGGGAGTGCCACTGTCTGCACCTGATGCGGCTCTGTCGGTATGCATGCCTGTTGTGTCAACACCAGTTCCCCTTAATCCCAGTACAGGAAAGCCATTCTGAATTCCCAAGAAGTGGAAAGGTACCCCTCAAACCTCTCCCACCCACACAGTGTCTCAGGTCTGCATGACTCCACCTCCACGTGCCACTACACCACCTGGTCCAAGCAGCCCTTCGGCTTGCCAAGCCACTGATAGCCCTACCTCACCTGGGCCGCTCTCTCCCCAAGCAGGTGCTCCTGATGTCCCCAACACACAGACAGCTCCCAGTCCACCTGACAGCCAAGTGTGAGTGCTAGTCCCCCTCACACACCTGTCTCTCTCACAGGTGGGCCTGTTCTGCCCATTGTTACCCCCCTGACTGTGTTGCTGCCCATGGAAGGGTATATTAGCACACAATCCCTGTGCAGATTCTCATGTACTCGCTCTGTACTTTGTCATGCCCACTAGGCTTCCTGTCCTGCCCTTGCCTGTGCATATTCTCATGGATATGCTCTTCACTTTGCCCTGCCCACTGGCCTTCCTGTCCTGCCCTTGCAGATTCTCATGTACTCACTCTGCACTTTGCCCTGCCTACTGGCCTTCCTGTCCTGCCCTTGCCTGTGCAGATTCTCACGTGCTCACTCTGCACTTTGCATGCCCACTGGCCTTCCTGTCCTGCCCTTTCCTGTGCATATTCTCATGAATATGCTCTGCACTTTGCCCTGCCCACTGGCCTTCCTGTCCTGCCCTCGCCTGTGCAAATTCTCATGGAAATGCTCTGCACTTTGCCCTGCCCACTTGCCTTCCTGTCCTGCTCTTGCCTGTGAAGATTCTCATGTACTCACTCTCCACTTTGCATTGCCCACTTGTCTTCCTGTCCTGCTCTTGCCTGTGCAGATTATCATGTACTCACTCTGCACTTTGCCCTTCCCACTGGCCTTCCTGTCCTGGCCTGTGCAGATTTTCATGTACTCACTCTGCACTTTGCCATGCCCACTGGCCTTCCTGTCCTGCCCTTGCCTTTGCAGATTCTCATGTACTCACTCTGCAATTTGCCCTGCCCACTGCATAGTGTGTGACAGGCACACCAGTGTCATGTTTGTTTGATCATCCATGTGTCTTGATTCTGTTTGTGTAGACTGTGCAAACCTACTGCTACACACTGCCATTGTGGTTGTGTTTCTCAGGCATTGCAGGCAAATGCTGCATTTTATTATCCTGTATTGCATGGTGTGTGTGGTGTAATGCTATTCCCTATGTGTGTCACGATTCTCGTCGCCTCAAGATCAGGGTGATGCTGAAAGGGGTCCACCTCCTGATTTCCCCACACTCTGACTGTACAGAAAACACAGAGCGTAGAGGTAATCAAGCGAGGGATAAATCAGGGAAGGTAAGGAAAGGGACTGGAGCAGATGGGACAGCTGAAATGACAAGAAGAGAGAATTATCATAACAGTTCTAACTACTCTCATTCAATTCTCGCTATTGAAACAATACATACCAAATAAATCAGGAGGGGACCTCTGCCTCTCTATACCATAGATACTTCTCTATAGACCAGTGCCGCCTGCAAGAAAACCACTGATTACCAATAGTTCGAACACACATCAGTATACTTCAATAATGTTATCATACCACACACATACCCATCTTAATCTTCCCTTTGATTGATAAAAGTTCTCTCCAGTAACCCAGCAAAGTAATATGTAGGAAGGGAAACTTCAGTCCCAAAACAATAAAGGGAAATGGCTTCTAGATAGTCTTGCAAACGAACCAAGTTCCTTGCGAACAAAAATGTAGCACACGAAAAAGTATTCATAGTTGGGCCCAACTATATAGGGAACACTAACAAAAATAGAAACGAACAAAAAGATTCCTCCGTAGAGGCCTACCAGTTCGTAACCGATAGAGACACCAGTCAGGGTTTTTTGGTTGATAATCCTCCAATGGCCGTTCTTCCTCACGATGATTGCTCGTGGAAAAAAAAAAACCCTAACCAGTTTCTTCTGTTCAAATCCCCAGGTACTCAGATCCAATCGGTTCCTGGAAACAAAGCTCCAACCACGATACACCTTCCCTCGTGGCAGCCGCACGCGAATGGGTAAGGCTGGACAAGGAAACGCCCTCCGTAGTCCTCGCTCGCAAAACCAAGTTCTTTGCCGCTCCTCGATTCCTTTTCCGCGGCAGCCGCTCGCGGAAAGATAACGGCAAACTCCAAACGTTCCAAAGTCTTTGATCCTGGATAGTAGTTCCCAAAACATAGAACTCGACACCAACACTCACAGGTTCAAAAGAGTAATCACTTACAAAGCCCCCTAGTGGATATCCTGAATATATAGAATCAGTTCTCCACCCATTTAGCATTATGGGAGTTGTAGTTCTGTAGGCGCAAATACGCAAATCCTGACAGTGTGTGCTTCTTGCTTCTTTGTGGGCCTGGACTGCCTCTGATTGGTTTTGTGCATTCCTGCCATGTCCCCTGATGATGTGCAGTACACTTCACTTTGATGTCGGCTGTCCCCTTGCTTTGTCTGTGTGTATGTGCCTCCTCATCACTTCATTTGTGACATTGTGCTGTGTGGTGCATTTGTTTGGGCTGGGGCTATGTACCATTCAGGTTCTTTCCCTGATTGTTCCTTTGTAGTGTTTTTGTGCTGTTTGGCAGTCATGGTTGCTCATCTGCTGTTCAGCTGTGTGTGGTGGCCAGTGCTATGTTCAATTTGATTCCACCATTGTTTTCCTGATCTGTGGATCTGTTGTGGTTGTGTTGGATGTATGTGTGTTGGCTGTGCTGTTGCTTCACTTCCTGTGTGTGCTGTTGTGTTTGTGCTGTGCTAATTTGTGTTATATGGGTTGGTGTTGTGTCACTCATGTCTGTGGTATGCTTGGTGTGCACACACTGCTTGTTGTGCGTACAGTGCTGTGTGTATGTGGCCTTGGAATTGCCTGATGTGCATTCCCTGATGTCCTTCAGTGTTTGTTCTGTTTGTTTGGCCTGTGCATCTGTAGTTGGTTTGATGTGGCTGTGTTGTTCTGTGATGGTGCACTTCTTGTGTGATTTGTGGTATGTTGTGTGTGCTTTGATACTGACCGTTGAGGTTGTGCACTCCTGTTGTGTCCGTGCTCCATTGCCTTGCCACAGTTTGGCTGAGAGGGTATGTCTATTTTTGTTGTGGTTCTGAGTGTGTTTAATTTGGGTTATGTGTTTGTGTGATGGTAATATGCAGACATTTGCTGTGGCATCCCTGTGTGTGATGTTTGTGGCTACACCCACGGTGCCTGTTTGTTTTTGTGTGTATGGACTGGCAAGTATTGGCAGCCTTCAGTGTGTGTGGCACTGGAGTTGTGTGCTGCTGTTGTGAGGGGGTATGTGTGCACATTCCTCCTGGTGTTTGTCAGTACTGGAGTATGTATATGGGCCCTGTGTGTTGTGCTGGTAGTATACTGCTGTGAGGTGGTGGGGGAGACACTTGCTGATTATCGAGCGGGAGAGCCCTCTGTATGCCGTTTTTGCTTCCAGGACTGTGTGTTTTTTGTTAAGACCTCGCAGTGCCCGCTGCGCGGGTCCCGCTTCGCCCGTGTGCCTGGGCGCCTCGTTTTGCTAAAGACTCGAACTTTGGATCCTGCGGGCTGGAACTGGGAAGAGCAGGGCTGCGAGCGCCAGGTGAGGGTCAGGGACTCCATTGCCCAGGAGTCCCTCCGCTGCTATCATCACCTGCAAGTGGACGCTCTCCCTGTTTGCCCCGCCCCTTGAGCACCGATTGAAAAGTGCCTGCTAGCTCCTGGACCAGTGGGAGACACTTGCTGATTATCGAGCAGGAGAGCCCTCTGTGTGCCGTTTTTGCTTCCAGGACTGTGTGTTTTTTGTTAAGACCTCGCGGTACCCGCTGCGCGGGCCCCGCTTCGCCCGTGTGACTGGGCGCCTCGTTTTGCTAAAGACTCAAACTTTGGATCCTGCGGTCTGGAACTGGGAAGAGCAGGGTTGCGAGCGCCAGGTGAGGGACAGGGACTCCATTGCCCAGGAGTCCCTGCGCTGCTATCATCACCTGCACCTGGACGCTCTCCCTGTTTGCCCCGCCCCTTGAGCACCGATTGAAAAGTGCCTGCTAGCTCCTGGACCAGTGGGAGACACTTGCTGATTATCGAGCGGGAGAGCCCTCTGTGTGCCGTTTTTGGTTCCAGGACTGTGTGTTTTTTGTTAAGACCTCGCGGTACCCGCTGCGCGGGTCCCGCTTCGCCTGTGTGCCTGGGCGCCTCGTTATGCCAAAAACTCGAACTTTGGATCCTGCGGGCTGGAACTGGGAAGAGCAGGGCTGCGAGCGCCAGGTGAGGGACAGGGACTCCATTGCCCAGGAGTCCCTGCGCTGCTATCATCACCTGCACCTGGACGCTCTCCCTGTTTGCCCCGCCCCTTGAGCACCGATTGAAAAGTGCCTGCTAGCTCCTGGACCAGTGGGAGACACTTGCTGGTTATCGAGCGGGAGAGCCCTCTGTGTGCCGTTTTTGCTTCCAGGACTGTGTGTTTTTTGTTAGGACCTCGCGGTACCCGCTGCGCGGGTCCCGCTTCGCCCGTGTGACTGGGCGCCTCGTTTTTTTTGCTGTGAGGTGGTTGTATGCACGTGTGACTGTTCCCAGTTTGACTTCCAGGCCTTCCTTTGTTCCTTGTGCCTTTTCCATGGTATGCCTTGGTATCTCCCTGTGTTGTTGTACTGTGGTGCCTGTGGTTTGACTTCACTGACTGTACCAGCCATGTGTGGTTTGATGGTCTGAGGGGGGTGTTCTGTGCTCCTTGTCTTGCATGTGATGGATAAGCATGGGCGAAATTTGCAAATTCGCGGATTTCCCAGCGAAATCCCCCCAAAAATCTGCGAATTTTCCTGCAGATTTTTTTGCGATTTGCCCTGGAGTACTTTCTACTGGCTAATCCAGTAAGTGCTCCCTCATTGGGTAAATGTATAGTGCTTTTACTACACTGCAGCAGCGTAAAGGGCCAGAAGATGTGTCTCCAGTGACCATGTGTGCCTGTAACACAGGCACAGGCACACATGGTCACTGGAGATACATCTTCTGGCCCTTTACACAGCTGCAGTGTAATAAAAGCATTATAGGGCAGATTTACAAGCCGCTTGCGCCTCTTTTGCGCCGCAGTTGCGTCACTTTTGTGACGCAGCGGCAGCACAAAAGATGCACCATGATGCTGGGTATTAACAATGTGACGCATCTGAGAGATGCGTCATGTTGTAAAGCCGTGCGCCATCAGGAGGCGTTCCGGCGCAGGGGAGGGCTGAGTTAAATCTACAAGATTTCACTCAGTCACTTTTAGGCCAATGCCAATCCAAACCCTGCGCCTGCTTGAAGCAGGCGCAAGGCTTGACACAGCATTGGGGAGATAGGGACCCCCAGAGCATTGCTGGAGCAGCTCCAGCAATGCGCTACTTTTACGGCACGATGCGTGACGCATCTGTGCCGTTTTCGCCACATGGTGCGCAGTATTGTAAATGCAGAGGACCATGGGTGGCGGAGCTGCGGCGCACAATAACTGGCGCATCCCTGGGGATGCGGCAGTTATTGTAAATCTGCCCCTATACATTTAGCCAATGAGGGAGCACTTACTGATTAGACAGTAGAAAGTACGCCAGTTGAGAAGAGGTATTGCACAAAGCGGTGGCATCTTCCTGGACAAACACGCAGGGCAGGATTCATTCTGCCCCCTGTTAGACTCATTTTTTGTGCCCTTCTGCCCTCTGTTAGACTCGTTTTTCCCTTGATTTTCTGCCCTTCTGCCCTCTGTTAGACTCGTTTTTCCCTTGTTTTTCAGCCCTTCTGCCCTCTGTTAGACTCGTTTGGCCCTTGTTTTTCTTCCCTTCTGCCCCCTGTTAGACTCGTTTTTTGTGCCCTTCTGCCCTCTGTTAGACTAATTTTCCCCTTGTTTTTCTCCCCTTCTGCCCTCTGTTAAACTTGTTTTTTGTGCCCTTCTGCCCTCTGTTATTCCCTTATTTTTCTGCCCATCTGTCCTCTGTTAGACTCGTTTTTGTGCCTTTCTGCCCCCTGTTAGACTCGTTTTTTGTGCCCTTCTGCCCTCTGTTAGACTCGTTTTTCCCTTGTTTTTCTGCCCTTCTGTCCTCTGTTAGACTGTTTTTTTGTGCCCTTATGCCCTCTGTTAGACTCGTTTTTCCCTTGTTTTTCTGCCCTTCTGCCCTTTGTTAGACTGTTTTTTGTGCCTTTCGTCCCTCTGCATCACCACATCATCCCTCAGCGCTACCCCAGCATCACTCAGCACCACCACATTATCACTCAGCACCACCACATTATCACTCAGCACCACTACAGCACCACTCAGCACAACCACAGCATCACTCAGCACCACCACATTATCACTCAGCACCACCACAGCACCACTCAGCACCACCACAGCATCACTCAGAATCACCACAGCATCACTCAGCACCACCTCAGCACCACTCAGCACCACCACAGCACCACTCAGCGCCACCACAGCATCTCTCAGCACCACCACAGCATCACTCAGCCCCACCACAGCATCACTCAGCACAACCACAGCATCACTCAGCACCACCACATTATCACTTAGCACCACCACAGCACCACTCAGCACCACCACAGCATCATTCAGCACCACCACAGCATCACTCAGCACCACAACAGCACCACTCAGCACAACCTCAGCATCACTCAGCACCATCCCAGTATCACTCAGCACCACCACATTACCACTCAGCATCACCACAGCACCACTCAGCACCACCACAGCACCACTCAGCGCCACCCCAGCATCAATCTGCACAACCATTCAACAACAACTGGTTCAAATATGTTCTCTCAATGTTTCAAGCTTTATTACAAATGTCACAAAAAGATGTTAATATTTCACTTCTGTTCTTGGATTTTCGTCACAATAAAATACACTGAACATAATATTCACAAAAGTTATTTACAAAAGTTTAAGCTATTGCCATTATAAATTAAAATCACTTTTATTTAAGTATTAATTATTTAAAAAAATTAAAAGCCATTGTGATTTGTAACATCAATACATCTAAGTCACGTAAATACAAAACATGTTGCATTACAAATGCTATAGGTGTCACATTTGCGAAAGTTATAACTATTGGCATTGTAAATGACAAAGCTATTAATTTAGCTATTTTCAAAACCAACACATAAATAAAAAAAATTGTCATTTACAAGACCAATAGCTCAAACTTTCCTAATGCGAGACCTATTGCATTGCAAATGCTTGTTTTTATATCTGTCATTGCTTCCTGTTGAGGTTTAATTTTCGTGACAGACGCCTCATTGCCTACTTGTAACTATTCTCTGACCCTGCTTCAAGGGTCAGAGCAGGGTCAGAGAATAGTTGCAAGTAGGCAACGAGGCACCAGGAAGCACTTACAGGCTTACAGCAGCTGGTGCCCAAGTTGAAGTTAATTTCTTTGTAACCCTTTTGAAAAAGGTTACAAAAAATTTGCTTCAACTTTTGCACCTGCTACTGTAACCCTGTAAGTGCTTGGCTGAAAATTCGTCCAGCTGATTCGCGGATTTTACCACGATTTCACGAGATTCGCAGATCGCAAAATCGTGGAAAATCTGCAAATTCCACGAGTGGAACAAATTTTCAGCCCATGCTTAGTGATGGGCACATGCTTGTTGGTTATCTCCATGTCCTTCCATTTGTGTACATCCCATTTTAGCTTGCTGATTTGTTGTGCTCCATTGCGGTTGTTATTTTGGGTGTCTGTGTGTCAGTGTGTGGTATGCATGTGTGACTGTGCAGGCTGTGTGTCCACATGTATGTTTGTTCCTTGTAGGTGTTCATTTGGTGCGTGGTGGTGTTGTGGTGTGTGTGTTCCCCTGGCACTGTGCTGTGTGTTGTGTGTTCCTGTGCAGTCACTCCTGCAGTGTCTGTCTCCCTGGTTGTTTGTTGTGTGGTGCAGGGTGTCGATTTAGCTGGCTTGCTGTTGTGCACAGGATGGGCACATGGCCTGTGCTTTAATGGGGTGTGCTGATGTGCGGTGGGAGGAGGTGTGTCACTGAGGTCTTGGTGCCCTGTCCATGCCTTGGACTGGCCCTGCCATCTGCATTGTGCGCATGTCTACCCTTGTATTCCCCACAGCAGTGACGTGACCGGGACATTGGTGCATGATCACAGAAGATGTGTGTCCAGGATGCAGAGGGGTGACTTGGTGGCAGGTGGGTCATGTGTGGGTGCCCTTGTGGATGTTTTACTTCCCCAGCAGGGTGTCTGTTGTGGATTTGGACCCTGTGTCAGCCTGTGTGTTGTGTGTTGCATTTGTGTAGTTGCGTACCTGCGGCGGCGTACGCGGCGGGCCATGAGGTCATAGTGATGTGGCAGGTACAGCACCGGGATCCATAGCAGTCGTGACCAGGTGGATGGGACCTGACTCTGGTTTCGCGCACTGCTGCTGTGCTTCCGCTATCTCTGATTGTGCGGTGTCTCCGCTGCGGTGCATCTGCTTGTTTGGGGCATCCTAATTTGTGGAGCGGGCGGAAGTCATTCCGCATGACGGTGAGTCTCCATTGGCTCGTTCCGCCGCGGTGGCGGGCTCACTTTGATGGTGGTGCGCGCCACACCACGGCAGTCAGAAATTGACCTATGTTTAGCAATACTAATATGGCGAATGTGTTTATCGCTGCTCGCACGCGGAAAAATACGTTTTTCGGCACCACCAGCACCTCGGTCGTGCCACCGCCCGACATCCTAATGGACCCCTTAGTCTTTGATTCCAAAAAACTTCGACAAGTAAAGCAGGTAAGGACACCCTTTCTGTGTAAATTGCAATTATTTATTTAATTTTAGTTCGAAACAACATCACTAGCTAATGCCATCGTCCATGTCGCGTTTCGACCATCGAGACACGGTCTTGATCACATGACTGCGATGCATCTTATCACATAACTTGAAACACTACCATACTGCCACGTAAAAGATTATTTTAACAAACATAGAAAAAATATTTACACATTCCACAAAACAATGATCATTAAAATGGATCCCATGATAAGCCATATTTTATATACCTAGGGCCAGATGTAGGTAATTCCCATTTACCGATTCTAAAATACCTAATTTTACCGATTCGGTATTTCAGAATCGGTAAATGGGATGTAGATAAAGATTTGGTACATTTTACCGAATCGGTAATATTCGGTATTACTGATTCGGTAAATACCAATCGGTATTTACAGATACGGTATTTACCGAATCATTCCAATTCATTCCTGTGGGCCTGGAGGCAATAGGGATGAATGGGAATTACACATTCAGTACATACCAAATCGGTAAATACCGATTCGGTATTTACCGAATCGGTAAATACCGATTCGGTATTTACCGAATCGGTAATAGGGCACCATATACAAGGGTGGCAGGGTGTCACATTGACACCCTGTTGCACCCCTGATTAGTGCATGTGTAAACATGTGGCACACATACATGCCCTAAGGGCATGTACGTTTGCCACTTGGCACTTTGAAAAAAGTAAATAATTGCTTTTTGTTAAAGGTATTCGGTATTTACCACCAACTTGTAGTTGGTGGTAAATAAGGAATCCTTAAATGACAAATGCACTCACTTGAGTGCTCCCTACATTAAGGATTCGGTAATTTACTGAATTGGTATTTTAAGAATTCGGTAATTTACCAATTCCTTAAATTATGATTCGGTAAATTACTGAATCCTTCAATTTGGCCTCCTACATCTGAAAAGCCTAATACCGGCCGGTAACGGCCGAAATTCAGTAATTTCGGACCAGTATTAGGCTACCTGCATCTGGCCCTTGAATTCCTAACACAGACATCTAACTTTTTATTTATACAAATATGATTTTCATTATAGGCTTATTAATCTTGTACCCCAGTCATGTTGCAGCACTCGTTAGCCACCATCATGGTCAATAGGAACCTTTACTGACAGTTCAAGCTAATGTTTATATAAAATTGAGTTCCAATGAACTTCTGCGGTTGATATTAGCAAATCAGGTATAATGTATTTTAATTGATTTCCACCATTACCTATAAATTCGAAATTAAACCTTTGTATGTCATATTGAAAATGGCTGTGATTAAAACCATGATGGGTCCATTCCTAAAAACATTGAATTGAAGTGCTATGTGTCCTATTACCTGACCATCCTTACTGAAGTGTGATGTGCTAATAAAGTGCTCACTACATGTTAAAGTGCTGATTATTTAGGTATTCGCCATTTTCCAGAAGCCTAATAGCAGCAGAATTTCATAAATTTACCATTTATCTACCCTTATTACTAGAAATCCAATTGGTATTGAAAGATGTAAATCCTAGTATAAGCTTGGAACACTAATTAATAGGGTTGTAAAGTGCAATTCTAGTGTCAATAAATGTCAGTTAAAGTGTCCTGTGCTTTTATCAGTTCACCTATCCTGGTACGTTCCCATTTCAAAACCTATAGTCATTTAGATGTTACATAAGTTCAACTCCCCTTAAATAAAACCAATCACCAAACAGTCTACAACCAATTCATACAGTGCACACATCCAGTTAAGTTTATAAAAAATTATAGAGGTCTTCACTCATATTCAACCCATTTGGTATCTTTGTATCAAGTTCCAAAATAAATTTAGATTCCATTTGTTGCAACAACTTCTCTCTGTTACATACACACACACACACACACGTATGTCATTTGAGATGTCATGAGTGATGTCATGAGTGATGTCACTGACCATGTCATGAGTGATGTAATATGTGACGTCATCAGCAGTGCATTGCGGGCGCGCGAGTTATAGCTGCTGGACTAACTATAACGGAGGAATTTCAGTGGTTTTGTATGAGAGAAATGTCCAGCTAACTATAACATGGATGAAACCTATGTTTTTTCAGTGAATTTCTAAGGTTTTTTAAATGCTAATTCCTAACTATAACATGGCTGAAACCTATGGTTTTTTCAGTGAATTTCTAAGGTTTTTTAAATGCTAATTCCTAACTATAACGTGGCTCAAACCTATGGTTTTTTCAGTGAATTTCTAAGGTTTTTTAAATACTAATTCCTAACTATAACGTGCCTGAAACCTATTGTTTTTTCAGTGAATTTCAAAGGTTTTGTAAATAATATTTTAAAAATGTATTAATTATTATGTCTTTCTTTTTATACTAATTTCTTATATTTTTAATATACATATTTGTATTTATTTTATTTTTTAGATCATATTTCATATTCTTATTATAAAATACTAACAAAAACTAAATTGCAAAATATTTTTGGGATTAATTATTGCTTGACTTCCATTGCAACCATAACACAACTCCAGCAAAGCTCTTGGGCCGTATGCTCACAATGCTGTATCAATCCTTACACCTGCTTCAAGCATATGCAAGGTTTTGATGCAGCATAAGATCAAAAGTAACTGAATGAAATGTTATACATTTCACTCAGTCATTTTTAGGAGGCGTTGCTGCACCCCCTCCTGCACAGGAAAGCATCCTTCTGGCACGGGGCTTTACAATGTAATGCACTCTCCAGATGCATCACATTCTTAATACAACACACCATGGCACATCTTTTTCACCACCGCTGTGTCACAAAAGTGATGCAACGGATGTGTAAAAGAGGCACAAGGGGATTGTAAATCCACCCATCACACATACAAATTCACCTAGACAGTTTCACCAGCAGCGCAAATTGAAGCACAGACTTGTTAATTTATGTACATATGTTACATTCAAGTGCCTCGGACATACTACAGTATACTATAGGTAAACACCTTATAGATTTATACTGTAGCACTTCCTTATAGTTCTGCACTTTCACATTCTCCATACACTAGTTATATATTCATTCATTCATTTATAAACTACACATTCTGACAAACGTATATTTACTAACATAGAAATATAGTTCTTTCTTTGAGCAGTGAAGGTAGTTCTAAAAAGAACTGTTTTTACTTTTCAAATTCTTTGTGTTTTGTCAACAAGTTTTTTTTTTAAACTAAAAAAAAATTGAACAGGAACCCAAAAAGTATCAAACAGGAACAAAAGAATGAAAAAAAATAAAAAAAATAATGTCGAGGACAGCTATGCTCCTGCATTCTGCGTTTCATCAGATCAATAGACTGCTCCCTTTAACATAAAAGTCTATCGCAATGAATGCATACAATTTTAACGTCAGCAAAATCAGGATCAATTTGTGGGTGTGGACTGCTTGCTGAATATTCTGCTGCAGTAGTTGATGTGCTTGGTGCAGAAGTAGGTGGGTTCTCCTGCAACTTCCGTCTAGAGCTCGAGCAAAGTTATTGGGGTGCAAGTTCTTCACATGTCGCACCATATTTGCTGTGCCAAAGGAGTATTTTTTAGATGGATCACCCCTTGAAAGAGTTGTTTGGCAAATTTTACAGGTTAATTTTGGAGCATTAACCTTTTTTTGCCCTTCTGGAAAAGTAAAAAATTGCCAAATTAGAGCTTCTTCCCTCTTCATTGGAGGTTCTTCAGGATTGAAACCTCCCTCTGAAGAACTGCTGGAAGACGAGTCCATTGCTCTTATAATGATCTTCCTTTTATTTGAAAAAATTGTCAGAAGAAATGATTCTTCTTAGAAAGTCAAAGTCGAATGATGATAATGGGGTGGAACTTTCAACAGTTACAATAGGAAAACTTATGAACCAATCAAATCTCTCCTTTTATAGTCACATGACTTTACGTACGCTTATGATGTGCTTACGTAGCTGTTTTGATACCAGTTCGCATGATGTTCTACCGTGATTTTAAAAGCAATATATGATTGTTAAAACTGTAAAAAAAAATTTTTATAGTTATCCCAAATAATATCTTCCATTAGTATGTACATTAAATATATAAATATATGTTTTTAACCCGAAACATTGGCGCCTTTCGCGTACAGGGTGCCGTTTATGACATCACACTTAACCTTTGATGCGACGCGTAACGACAAAACCATATTCGCACTGTATGCGTGGGTACATGCTGACTATCATTAGCAGTACATGTATGGTGCAATCACCCTCTCAGTGACAAATCAGCACAGGGCGCGCTAACAAGAATGATTAGAAGTAGTCACTCATTGGAGATCCGATTCTGGGCCTGCCTCTGCGCACATAATATCACCGACCTCAAGGCTGTGTGGTACTCTGAAGGGGTCTGGCAGCTACTGGTAGCTCCCATACAACTGTTTGGCAAGTCTTGATCCAGGCTGACCCCTTTCTTCTGTTCGATGGGGTTCCATCCCAAAGACATTCCAATACAACCTACAGGGCAAGTGACTGCATTGGAAACCATATGTCTTTCTTTAGTTCAGATATGGGGGAAAGCACAGGAACACTTAAGGGTTGCTAAACTCAGCATGAAAAGACAAGCAGATAGGCATAGAGTAGCCAAACCTTCAAATGCAGTCGGGGATCAGGTGTGGTTGGCAACTAAGAACTTGCGTTCGGGTGGCTCAAGGAAATTACAGACATGATTTGTGGGTCCTTTTAGCATTCTAAAAGTGGTGAATCCAGTGGCTATGAAATTAGAGTTGCCAAGGGATTATGGTATCCACCATGTTTTCCATACTTCCTTTTTGAAGCCTTACACCCAAATTACCAAGGACATGCCCCCTCCTCCTCCTCTCTTAGTGGACAGGGTCGAAGAGTTTGAGGTTCATGCTATTTTGGTTTCTAGGTGAAGGAGAGGGAGATTGTATTATCTGGTAGACTGGAAGGGATACCCTCCTGAGGATCGCACTTGGGATGCTCCCCGTCTGGCGCGACAGTTCCATATAAAACATCCTACCAAACCCTGTTCTGTAGGGAGGCCTTTGAGGAGGGATACTGTTAGGATTTGAGCATCTTTCTATCTTTTCCCCCTCCCTCTCCGTAAACTGCATAACAGAGCATTGCGCGTGCGTATTGAATTTCGCACATTTTTTATGTATAAAACGGTCCGTCTTACCTGGAGAGGACGGCTGGTTTCACTTCCCAGTCCTGGTCACCCGGAAGCACTTGGTCTTTGGTTCCGGTGTCCCCTTTCCTGCGGAGTTTCGACAAAAACCTGGACATCATGCCCTACCGTATCCCACTAAAACTAGAGTGACCAGAACACCTTGGTCTTATTTATTCCTGGATGCCCAACCAATGATGAAAAATGACATTAGGTGAGTACCTGCATCCTTAACTCAGGAGGAACAAATAGTTTATCATCATGATACAACAATCCTCCTTCCACAGAAAAAAAGGATTCATCAACCAAGGGGTGAGATCAACTTTCCCCATCTGATCCTTTACTTTGGCCAAAAAGGCCTCTGTGGACACACACCCCACAATCCTTTCATCTGCAATCACTGGCCTTACCTCCAAGCAATTCTGCATGTCATTCATCTGGTTCACATGTATACGTGACAATGCATCAGACTTAACCTGTTGGGCAGCGGGTCTATAGGTGATAATGAAATCATATTCATTAAAAAAAAGTACCCACTGCATCTGTCTTGGGGTAAGAGCCCTTGGTGAATGGAAAAATTCCAGATTCTTATGATCTGTATAGATCGTAATAGGGTGTCGTGCCCCCATAAATAATGTCTCCATTCTTCAAAGGACGTCTTAATAGCCAATAGCTCTCTCTCAGCCACAGTATAATTGCGCTCTGCTGGTAACAAAGCTTTAGAGAAAAATGCAATAGGATGCATAAAACCTGTTTCCGCATCCCTCTGTGATAGTAACCCCCACCCCACTACACATAAAGAGGCATCAGACTCCACATAGAAAGGCAGAGCAGGATCAGGATGGACAAGAACAGGGGCTGAGGTGAACTGGCTAATCAACAACTCCAAAGCCATCTGGGCACTAGGAGACCAAACAAATGATACTCCCTTCTTCAATAACGCAGTCATTGGCTGTATGATATCTAAAAAGTGAGAAATAAACCGCCAATAGAAATTGGCGAATCCCAGAAGGACCTGTACATCTTTTACACAAGTAGGAGAAGGCCAGGTGACTATTGCCTCTGTCTTCCGAGGGTCCATTCTAATACCATTGGCAGAAATGACAAACTCCAAGAACTCCACACTATCCGTGTTAAATTTACATTTGTCCAATTTCACAAAGAGATGAAATTCTTTCAGTTTTCTCAAAACCTGTGCCACATGTATTTCATGATCGACAACAGATTTTGAAAATATGAGTATATCATCAATATACACAATCACACTCACATCCAGATACTCACTAAACACCTCCTTAATAAAAAAAACTGAAAAGCCGTAGGGCTGTTGTATGAACCAAAAGGCATGACTAAATACTCAAATAAACCAAACTTAGTGCAAAAGGCGGTTTTCCATTCGTCCCCTTCTCGTACACGGATGAGATGGTATGCGCCTCTCAGATCCAGCTTTGTGAAAACCGTTGCAAGCTTCAATTGATTGAGCAACACAGGTATCAATGGCAAGGGATACGTGTTTTTAATTGTCACTTTATTTAAGGACCTATAATCCACACAGGCACGAAGCCTGCCCTCCTTCTTCAGTATAAAGAAGATAGCAGAGGATACAGGAGAGGAAGAAGGTCTTATATAGCCATGCTCCAACATCATATCTAAATACTCCCTAAGATGCCGCTCCTCAGGCTCTGACAAAGCATAAACATGGCTACAATGTAATGTAACGCCTGGCACCAAATCAATTCGACAGTCAAAGGAGCGGTGAGGCGGAAGCATCTATGCCTGGATTTCATCGAACACCTCCCTAATCTCCATATATGGTGCTGGAACTTCACCCACCATGCCATGGTCCCCTAATGCGCATGCCAATGGCATAACCCAATCCGTTGCCACCTGATAGCAACATTGTAAACAGTGCACTGAATCCAAAGTCACTGTCCGTCGCACCCAATCTATCTTGGGGTTGTGTGTCTGCAACCATGGCACACCAAGTACCATACCAAAAGAGGGGGCATCAATAAGATCAAAGCATATAGTTTCCGAATGACCATTATCACACAAAAGACACAAAGGCTCTGTCTGGTGCGTAATGGAACCGAAGACAACTCAGTCCCATCAAAAGCTCTGACAGGCTCCGGTTGCTCCTTATACACACAAGGAGTACATAACCTTTCTGCAAGTTTTATATCCATAAAGTTTCCTGTGGCCCCAGAATCCAATAACACCGACAAGGTAGAACGCCCACTGTTAGAAACCACCAAACAGACCGAGATAGTGAAGTGACGTAGAAATCTCTGTACCGAGCTCGGTATCTCATATGACTCTCCATAAAGCACTGCACTTTTTGTGGTTGCAACACTCTCTGGTCTTCCTATACAAGCTACCTCTTTTCTTTCAGGTGCAGTAGAAGGTTTTACAGGACATTCACGGGCAAAATGACCACCCCTTCCACAATATAGACACAGATTCTGCGCTCGACGTCTCCCTTTCTCTTCACTTGACAAAGGACCCCAAACTCCACCTATCTACATGGGTTCAGGTCCTGGTTTTACCTCTACAGGCCCCCTCCCTTCAGTCTTTATATTCATGACACGAGAAGCTTGAAACTGATTCCTCTCCCCTCTTCTCTCGGTTAACCTGTGATTCAGTTTAACCACTAAATCGATAAAGGCTGCACATTCCTCAGGAGGATCCACCACCTGAGACACAACATCCTTTAAGTCCTCACTCAAACCTTGGTAAAATAAAGAAGTCCTCTTTGCCATAGGCCACTGAGTCTCTGACACTAAACGGTTAAAAAAAGAGACATAAGACAGTATATCTAGCTTACCCTGCCTTAACTTCAGCAATTCGGCATCACTAGCCTGCATAAAGGCATGTTTGGCAAACAAACAACGCATTTGTTCTTTATATACCAAATAGTTGTACAAAACCGGATCGTCATTGTCTACTAATGGGAGTGCCCACAAGGCTGCTGTTCCTGCCAAATACGAAATAATAAACGCCACCTTGGGCGAAACATCAGGAAAAGCCGTAGGGCGACACATAAAATGTAAATGAAACTGGTTCATAAAAATGCTGTACTTATTACAGTCACCCGTAAATCGTTCAGGTACAGCTAACGGAACAGGAGTGGGTGTAGTAACTATGACTGCTATAGGGGTCCCCCCACCAGCTCCTGGTCCTACAGGTCTATCAAACTGGAATGGAGCAGGCTGTATTACAGGACCCTTGGAAGTAAAAGCTTTACCTCCTCCCCACGTCTGTTCTTGAACCTTAAGGGACCTTAATTCCTGCCGTAGCCCCTGATTTTCTTGCCGTAACCCCTGGACTTCTGTTTGCAAGGACGTAATAGCCCCCATTAACTCCTGCAGGGAAGGGACCCCCTCCTCAACTATCCTTTTTCCATCTTCGTCCATCTTCACTCAGGCAGTGTAAAAATATGTGGGCTTGGTTTTCTGTCCTGGAACCGCCAAGAAATAACCCACACTGCAAGAGTGAAGATATGCCCAGTCCCCTACCCCTGCCCTGGCAGCTATTCCTGAAGTAGGTAATACAGAAAACAACCACCAGAAACAAAGGTAGAGGGTGGGAATAAAGAAGAACGCTCCACGTCTAGACCAGCACTATTTGTACGTCTCAAAATGGCTTCTATCGTCTACAAGGAGGCTTCCATTGCTAATGAAAACAGAAAAAAAGAGAAATACCCACCCCTAAGAAAGCCCCTGAACATGCATAAAACAGAGCACCAATGCGCAAAACATTGAGTCTTCTTACCAATCATGGGAACTCTTGCAGACTGTAAGTCTCCAGCATACGTAAGTACTTCAAAACATCCCAACAAGCTTGGACGAGAGCTGGTCTCAATGGATTAACAAGGGGAAAAAACACTATAGAAGAACCATACAAAAAAAAACCTTTGAATGGTAGGCTTGAAGAAAAAAACAAATAAACCTCTCCTAACTAACTAATGCCCAACATAAAACACCCAAGAGTCAAGGAGGCTTCACATAACAATGAGGTCTGTATACACAAATGTTCCAAGCAGTAGAAATGTCTCGGATCTATCAGGAACGCAGCCGCGTACCTGATGGGTGATGCAAGGGAATCCACAGTCAACTCAACTGCATCCAAGGAGACCCAGAGGAAAGCGGGGGAAAGGAATGAAACAGCCGAAGACCTCGAAGGATACGAAGCGCCTGCAAGCCTGCAGGTGATCCGACAACAAGTCCAAGGAGAAGCAGACTGCCAAACACGGAACTCCAAAACGATGACTCCACAGGAAAGGGGAAACCGGAACCAAAGACCAAGTGCTTCTGGGTGGCCAGGACCGGGAAGTAAAACCAAGCGTCCTCTCCATCTAAGACGGACCGTTTTATACATAAAAAATGCGTGAAATTCTACACGCGCACGCGATGCTCTGTTATGCAGGCTACGGAGAGGGAGGGGAAAAAGATAGAAAGATGCTCAAATCCTAACACAACACCATGAAAGCGCCAGACTTGTCTCTTTCAGCATCGGCACGTGTGATGTATTTTTTGTAATCAAAGCTTTGTAGTCGTTCTATTTGCCCTGCTACAGCCTCCTTTGCTTCCATGAGCTCCCCTTGCTTTTCAGGTCTCTCAGGGCGTTCACGCTCTACCTCTCAAAGGTGCTGGTCTGCTTCCTGTACATACCTTAAGAGCACTTTACACACTCCAGCTACCTCTGAGATGCAGCGACCCCTAATGAATGCTTTAAATGCATCCCATTGCACTGAGGAAGACATTGCTGTGCCCGAGTATTCTTGGAAATATTGAGTGTTGCAAGTGCCCACTGTTTCACGAAAGACTTGATCTTCTAAGGCTTCGAGGCGTAGGTACCATGTAGGTATTTTAGGTCTCGTGCGAGACCACTGTACCCGTAGTAGGGTAGGGTAATGATCTGATATTGTTCTAGTGAGGTGTTCACTATTCTGTACCCTTGCATGCACATCTGGTGAACATAAGATCGCATCTAGTCGAACATGGAGATCATGTAGAGCAAAGAAAAAAGAATAATCTCGGACCCCAGGGTGTTGTGCCCTCCAAGAGTCTATTAACCCTGCTCTCTCCTGCCAGTTTTGCCTTGTTTCTGCTATTTTATGAATGGGTGCATCAGGAAGCGGAGGGTAGGAACGATCAAGGACAACATCAGAAATTCAATTGAATTCCCCCCAGATAGAACGGAACCTGTGAGAATGGGTGCCAACTTCCCAGAGAGTTGTGACAAGAAGGCAGGTTGCTCTGTATTAGGAGTATATATGTTTCCTAGGACTATGACTTTGCCACCTAGCATCCCAGTGACCACAACATATCTGCCTTCTGGGTCTGTAATTTGATTCATGCATTAAAAAGATACACCCGCTCATATCCAAATCAGTACCACTCTGGTGAATGCAGAGTAATTAGTATAAAACACTTGGCCTCGCCATCGGCGCTGTAAGGTCGCTCCTTCCTGTGCCTGTATGTGAGTCTTCTGCAGTAGTGCAATCTGAACCCCCCTGCGGACTAAGTATGCGTGTATTTTATGGTGCCGCAACATTGAATGCATTCCCCGCACATTCCATGAAACACATTTTAAGTCATTTGGGGTACCCATATCGGCATCCAAACAATCTTCCTGTGAGAACTTCCCTAGTGACATGCCTGTTCCCAACTAACCCTTTAAGTAAACTAAACGCCCAACTCCTTCCCCCAGGACAATTACTGTAAAACTAGCACCCATCCGAACTATAGAAAGATACACAAAATCCTCTGGCAGTTACAGAGGTGTCGTAATTTGACAATGACTGGGTTAGCGTTAAGCTTTGCTACACATTATTCCCTTATCTTGACTATAGTTGTTAAACGCCATTTTGTATGTTACAGCGGCCATTTTAGAGAATGCGTCGCCTCGTGGTCAGCGTGCCCTTTGGTCCTTTCTCTGTACCACTGACCACTTGAGTTTGCCCAGCAACAGGCTATTTTTAGTAACGGTCAAGCCCGCACATGCGCAGTTCCGACTGACCAGTCATCGCTTAGGAATGTTCCGCCAAACTGACCAGTGGTGTTGTAACCCCTCCCATGAGTTGGCTGTGTTCCAAAAATGACCATATATGTACTTAAAACTCTGTAACCATGTACCGCCTATCTTTTAATGTCTGTAAAACTGTATAAAAGAAGGACTTACACTGATGTTCGGTGTGATACTTCTTGCATTGCCGAAGGGTGCTGTAGGAATGTACCACCACCCCATGGGGTCTTAATAAACTTGTCTTTCGCATTTTCTAGTTTCCGTGCCAACTGTTCTTATGGTGTAGAGGGTATTCTGCGGAGTATGTAGGCCTGGAGAACCCAATACCACAGAGGTACAAGGAAGCGCAGCTGTCTCAACGTGCTTTCCCTAACCAGAGTGCACCAGCCTAAAAGGAAAAAAAGGTAGTTCGGGGCCTATAGCAGCCACAGAGGCCTGATTCACAGAACTAACTTAAGACAAAATCCTAAGATTACTACTTTTGGTATTCACAGAAGTTAGGATTTTGTCTTAAGTTTGTCTTAAGACAAACATAAGACAGACTTAAGTTAGGATTTTGTCTTAAGTCTGTCTTAAGACAAACTTAAGACAAAATCCTTCTGTGAATACCAAAAGTAGTAAGTTTAGGATTTTGTCTTAAGTTAGTTCTGTGAATCGGGCCCTGAGAGTTCAGCGCCCCTCTAAACATCATAGTCACCTTAGCTTACCACACATGTCAAATAATATCGTCCGCGGTATTAGCAGTCACCACTGGCATCTTTAAGCTATCCCTATGGGAAGTGTCCGTTTCATTGTCTGTTGTCTCTCTGGAAGAACAGGTCTCTCTCTACTCCTGGAGCAGGGCTCTGACCCTGCATCAGTGCCGCCACATCCTGCAAAGCCTCAGCTCTCTCCTTTGCCGTCTGAGATGAGGATGGTGTCTTCGGGGTCCCCCTGCGAGGTCTTCATCTCAGACATTTCCCAGGATCCGTGGACTGCCGCCCCGAGGTTCCAAGACCCCTGTCTCGTGATGCCTCTCTTGTAGGCCTCCAGCAAGTCCCAGGCATCTTTGTGAGAATCAAAGTAGTGAGTGCTCCCCTCCAGAATTGTATGTAGGTGAGCCGGTAATATCAGAGAGTATTGGAGGCCCTCCTCTCTCAATGCTTTCTTGACCTCCAAATAGGAGGTCCGCTTTCTCTATACCTCCACTGTGTAGTCACGAAAAAAGGAGACCCTGCGGTTGGCCACAGTGAAGGGGCCCCCTGCTCTTGCATTTTGCAAGAGTAAGTCTCTATCACGGAGGTGAAGCAGGCGGGCCACAGCAGGTCTCGGAGGCCTCCCCAGGGCTAACATTTGGCAGGCACCTTATGAGCTCTCTCCAGCATATAAAAGCCAAAAAAACCTTTGGGTGCTTCCACACTCCTGAACCAGCCTTCCAAGAAAGGCACCATATCGTCCCCTTCCGAACCTTCTGGTAGGCCCAGGACCCTGACATTGTTTCTTCAATATCGCTCTTTTGCATCTTCAGCCCTGCGTTCTAGTAAAGAAACCCTGTCCATAAGGGCCCCCATCTGCTGCTCCAAAGCCTTTTGCGCCGGTACCAGATCTACGACGTTAAACTCAGTCTCTTTAACCCTGTCTGATAGCTTCCTCTGTTCTTCCCGCAGCAGGCCGAGCCCAACCGCAATAGTGCTGATGTCCGGGTGGAGGGTAGCTTTTGTATCCGCTATAGACTTTAATAGTTTACTAAGTTGTTGCTTTACCAGGTCTTCCGGAGTAGTTTGCGACTGTTTCTGGGCACTGTCTTCCGGATCCTGGTGGGCTCCAGGGTGACGACCTCTAGGTCTGCCCATGATGGTGAGATTTCACTAGGCCAAGGCGGTGAATGAAGGCGTGCAGTAGATTCAGGGCGCCCTGTAGACAAGGGCCAGTAAGGATCCTAAGTTGTATCCGACCGCAATTCAGACTACACTGTGACCCTCTGGCATCGACAGCCCAGGTTGCTTCTTCACTTCGGATTAGTCATAAATCTGAGCTCCAAAGTGCTCACCGAGAGCGAAGAAAAGATACTCAACAGAGGCTTGGGGTTCGTAAGTACCACTCATGGCGATCCTTTCAAAGCAAATTGGGAAATGGCTAACTTTTTTCGTAAAGTGAGATTACACTTTTTCTTTAAAGACAAAGAAACGGATGTAGAATCCATAGATTCTAACACTGGGTTGAGGCAACCGTCTACTTTCTGTCCTCCTACCAATCTTGTACCTCCACAAGTGCTTACTTTTGAAAGAGCAGTGAGTAGAGACCTTACCCTTAATCTTCAGAAAGAACGCAAGAAATTCTCTAACTTAACGAAGGAAGAACACCTAGCACTCCGTAGCCTTATGTCTGACACCACTGTTACCATCAAGCCGGAGGACAAAGGTGGAGCGATAGTTCTCCTTGACACCGAGATATATCGTAATGAGTGTCTACGACAGTTAGGAATAATGAATGCTTAACGACCCCTCAAACAAGATCCCACAGAAAGAATTAAAAGAGAAATATCTATCATTTTGGAGGAGGCTGAGAGTGAGGGTCGGATAACAGCACATGAAGCCAACTTTCTCGTAACTAGCAAACCTGTCATTCCGTATTTTTACGTCCTCCCCAAAGTTCACAAGCCAAATCGACCACCTTTGGGACGCCCAATCATATCAGGGATCGGGTCTCTACCTGAACCCCTCTCCACGTTTGTTGATTTCTTTTTAAGTCCTATGGTGAAGGAAATGCCCACCTTCCTTCAGGATACTAAAGACGTCCTAAGGCTTATTCCTGACATTGAATATAATTATGATACAGATATACTTGTATCATTCGATGTAGAGTCCCTCTACACTTCGATTCCACAGGACGAGACTGTAAATTCCGTGAACACTTTGTTGTCACAGAGGAACTTAGATTCTAAAACACCGCTGCATTTCATCATGGCGTGTGCTCAAATAGCCATGAAAGAAAATTTCTTTAAATTCGAAGATACCATCTACCTCCAAACATCTGGTACGAGCATGGGAAGTATTTTTGCCCCAAGCATGGCAAATCTCTACGTTCACGTGTTCGAGCAAGAACATGTCCTCAATCAGAACAACCCTCATCGAAATTCCATCCGCCTCTGGAGGCGATATATCGATGATATTTTGGTTGTTTGGAGAGGGGACACCAACAGTGTGAACGAGTTCCTAATGTGGATAAACAGCAGGAACAACATTTTGAAGTTTACAGTAGAGATGGACAAACACAAGTTATCTTTTCTGGATCTTCTGATCACTGCCTCGCCGGATGGCTTTGAAACTGAACTCTATACCAAACCTATGGCAAGATACTCCCTGTTGAGCTACATCCGGTAGCTCTCAGGGACAACTTGCCATATGGGCAGTTTCTTCATATCCGTAGGAACTGCTCAACTAAAGAGAGTTTCTTAAAACATGCTAAAACTCTGTCATCCAATCTGATTGATAGAAACTACCCGAAAAAAGTTCTCAGGCAAGCAGCCAAACGGGCCAGTAACAATAATCGAGAAAGTTTACTTGAAGTTAATACTAAACAGATCCTGACTCCAAGGTTGACATTTGTTAACACATATAGTACAGTGTCTAACGATGTTAAAAAATCAATTTTGAAGAATTGGAAAATTCTCAATATTGAAGGTGACTATCTACCTGGCTCACTACTGCACCAACCTTGGGTAAAATACCTCCGGGTGGAGGCTGCATACCGAAACTAGACCTTATGATTATGCAGACACGTGATACCAAAGCGGAGAATCAAGATATACCGCTCTGAACCCACCTTACCCATCACGTGCATGAGGGTCTTTTTATTGGGACACCCCTTACCAGTCCTGTACACTCAAGGTTGAGCAGGACAAGTGATCCTTCCCTTTTGATTAACCTATATCTACCTGCCCCACCTTCTGCTTTCAAAAGAAATAGCAATTTACGTGATAAATTGGTGCATACTAGACCACGTGCCATTGAAGCAGCAACACAAGATACCATCTGGGGTACTCCAAACCTACAGGGTCATTTCCCTTGTGGCACCTGTAAGGCGTGTCCTATGACGAAGAAATCCAAAACAGTTGACATAGGCACAGATCGCCCTTGGGTACAAAAGAAGATGACCAATTGTAACAGCGAGCGAGTGGTCTATCTCATTTCTTGCCCCTGTAAACTTAACTATGTGGGCATGACAGCACACAAGGTTAAGTTGCGCATTATGGAACACATGAGCACTGTGAGGTGCAAAAAACAAGCTACGAGACTCACTGCCCATTTTTTAGAGTTGAACCACAAACCTGAGAATATGACATGGACTGTATTAGAACAACCTTACATTCCGCAAAATGTCACGGACATCTCTAAATTCCTATTCCTCAGAGAACAGCGATGGGTTTTTAGACTTAAAAGTGATGCGCAAGGACTAAATGACTCTATTCCTTGGTCATCCCCCTTTTTGCCTCCTTACAGTTTTTTTTCACACTTTGTGTGATGACAGATCAGTGATGTCTTTATAATAACTGGGCATGATACTCAGCTAATGATCATAATATCAATATGAGTGCAATGTTAAGAAACATTTTAGGGTGTTACATGTTGTACACTGTTTGATGTTGTAGTACTCTGTATGGACTTGCATTCGTTGATGAACTACATATCCCAGGTTCCTTGGTAGTTCTGAATGCGACCTTGTAAATTCGAGACTTTCCGGGATTTTTTCCGGATAACTGGTAGTTAGCTATTTAATAATTCTCAAATTTCCATTTGTTGAACAAAATAGCTTACATTTGGTTTAAACACTACCAGCTTTAAATCCGCGGGCACCTAACGAACTACAAATACCATTTATTTTGTAGTTTCTAGCGTAGTCTCACGATACTGGTTGCCTACCGGGATTTTGTTTAGGAACTCGGCAGATTTTTGCTACATACGCGAAGACATTTAACTGCGCTTGTCTTACCGCCCGGGATTTTTTCAGGATAAACTGGCAGTTAGCTATTTAATAATTCCCAAGTTTCCATTTGTTGAACACAATAGCTTACATTTGGTGTAAACACTACCAGCTTTAAATCCGCGGGCACTTAACGAACTACAAATCCCATTTATTTTGTAGTTTCAAGCGTAGTCTCGCGATACTGGTTGCCTTCCGGGATTTCGTTTGGGAACGCTGAAGACAGTTGCTGCATACGCGAAGACATTTAACTGCGCTTGTCTTCCAGCTCGGTACCTCACCGACGGCTTTCAAAACCGTCAGAGGTACCGACAGAAAGGTAAGAGAACGTCCTTTCGCTGGGGGACGCATTCCTAAACGCTATGCCTTTTCAAACTACGGGTGAAAATTGCAAAAAACACAGTTGATGGACAGAATGCAGAACAATGTCTTACATTCACCCCAGTACAAAGATCTGGGCCTAAATCCATCATTGTTTTGCACTCCACACCACCCTAGGTCAGACACTGGCTATATGCAAATCAGCCTTGACCCTGTGCCTCATGGGAACAGTCCAGCCCGAACTACCAAGCCATGTCTTTCCTAGACTGGAATCAAGCATCCAAGGACCGGTTTCTGGCTATCAGCCTTCTTCAGCCTGGATAGCTTGACTCCAGTGATGTGGAGAGCCTGGGACTCACATCTGAGCATACCCAGCCTACTCGGGGTGAAAATTGCAAAAAACACAGTTGATGGACAGAATGCAGAACAATGTTTTACATTCACCCCAGTACAAAGATCTGGGCCTAAATCCATCATTGTTTTGCACTCCACACCACCCTAGGTCAGACACTGGCTATATGCAAATCTGCCTTGACCCTGTGCCTCATGGGAACAGTCCAGCCCGAACTACCAAGCCATGTCTTTCCTAGACCGGAATCAAGCATCCAAGGACCGGTTTCTGGCTATCAGCCTTCTTCAGCCTGGATAGCTTGACTCCAGTGATGTGGAGAGCCTGGGACTCACGTCTGAGCATACCCAGCCCACTCGGGTGAAAATTGCAAAAAACACAGTTGATGGACAAAATGCAGAACAATGTCTTACATTCACCCCAGTACAAAGATCTGGGCCTAAATCCATCATTGTTTTGCACTCCACACCACCCTGGGTTAGACACTGGCTATATTCAAATCAGCTCTGACCCTGTGCCTCATGGGAACAGTACAGCATTCTACATCAGGGTCCACTTGGGTCCACTTGAATAGCTGTGATATATTGGATTGAGTACACTGCACATGAATAGCTGTGGAATATTGGCTTGTGTATACTGCATCAAAGCATATTTGGGAACTCTGAGGGTTTGTTTCTGCCTTCTATCATTAGTGTTACATAATACATAAATGATGAGACTGTATTTGCCGCCTTGTTGGTTTTGCTATTGCGTGTTGTAGGCAATTGCCTCTGTTTTTAGCGTTAAAGTATGGTACACCACAAGAATGTGAGTTTGGTGTACTCTTCTTCTTTTTAGAGCGGTGCTTCCTTTATCCTGAGCCGTTGCCAGGTGGGGTGAGGTTTTGTCTTCTATACTATTAAGGTAAGATGGAGTTTTGCACCATTTACTGGGTGTATATATGATGGTATAACACTTCATGGCCACATATAATGAGAGAACTATTTAGTCATTCTTTTTCATGAATCATTTGTGTTTTGCGCTATTTTATTTTTTCAGAAAACTGAAGATACCACGATTGTGAGACGTTAAACTCACACTATATACTTTTTGATGAATTGTAAATAGTAGTAGCTTTTTTGTTGTCTTTAGAGGTCCTGACGAAAGCACATGGCTTAATCTCTTGCCTTTAAGTGCTGAAACATGTTGACCACTTCTGTTTAGGACAGCTATTTGTTAAAACTGGTCCTTGAGTTCACGTTTTTAACCTTCGATCGTGACTGACACTAATAAAATTCACAGTCTGTTCACGCATCAATTTAAAATTCTTGCACTTCACTATCTGCACTGCACTTAAAAATCTGTTCCCACATATTCTATCTTGCTCATCTTGGTAACTATACCTTTCTAACACTCGAAAGCTCTGATATCCATAGAGCTGGTTTGTCATTTTACACAAAGGGATACCCAAATGATGACCCTGATCACCAGGCTTGGTGAATGATCGGAATCCACACACATACATTTTTATGTCACTTTGCCATATCACAATTTTGATTCTTGTTAAGAACTCTCTTCCTTTGTTCTCTTATCGTTTAGACGCTGGAATATACTTTGTATTTACATGTCAGTTTGGGGCTACATATTCCAGTTTGTCTTTCAACTTTGGCCTCTGACCCTAACTTACCTTTTTTGTGTGTTTTGCTTCTTCACTTCCCCAGTGGTCTTACCACATGTCGCAGGTCTCGTACGTTGTTTGTCCTCAAGGCCCGCAGCTCCATTTAGACACCACCAGGGTATCCCATCTCGAGTGAACCTTTAGCAGCCTGGTCCCCTGGTCCACAGAATCCACCAGTGCATCGGTTTCCCAGTCTCAGTGTTTCTCTCAGTGCACGTCACCAAGCGATCCGCCGTGATACCGTCTGGGCCACCTACGATGCCTCACTGCAAGCTCAGAAATGCCCCACAGATTGTCCTGGCCCTTCTCCTGCCACACCCCAGGCAAGGTGCGTGGCTACAGTCCAAAGCGACACAGGCACCGCCTTGGGGCTCACAGTTGCCTCACTGGTCTCGGTAGGCAAAGAGGGCCTGCAGGGAGCGCCCCTGTATCAAGGGCCTACTCCGCGATATGCCCTGCCTCCCACATGTGGTCAGCCTGTTGGGGTGAGATCCGCCGTCTGCACCTCAGGAAAGTTCAAGCGTATGTCCAGCGTGGGCCCGCTGTTCAGTGCGTTAGATTTACATATAAAGGGTAAACCCAATGGTACTGGGACCTGGGTAGATAATAGTACAATAAATAGTGGCCCCAGTATTTAAGGACTGACTAAGCTTGAGACAAATTAGAAGAATAAACACATAATAATATTTTATAACAAAGACTTTCAAAAAGCAAATGTTATGTAATCACTTTGCTGCACAAAATTTATTTGGCATTTAGAAACTGCATAAAACTATCATATATACAAAATGGTGCCCAGCAGGACAGGGAAGTAAGGGGGAAAGGTAAGTGTTTTGAAGTGAGGATATGTGATCATAGGAGAAGCATTGAAATAGGGGTGAATTTATGCATCAATTAAAGGAACCAGATCAGACTTTCAACATCAAGTCAATGATAAATGATTTTTAAAGCAATATATATATTGCTAAACCCAATTAATGAAACACAATAAATATTCTCTGTTGTTTCCAGGGTTAGCACCAAGCAAAACAAACGTAATATCGACGTTTCGACCCCAAAATGTCAATGTAGGTTGATTGGCACCTTACAGTGGGGTCTTCATCAGGACAGAGAGGGGATAAGGAGGGCACCAGACTTCTTCAATGAAGATATAGGGCCAAGTAGCTCATATGTGGAGAGTGCGCCAAAACACTCCAAATGGAGGATAAACAACGTGTCCCTACTAAGCATACATCAATTTGTTTCTTAAGACTGGGAAATCAGTGACGAATATCTGACAGCGTGTCCCTTTTAAGCATACATCAACTAGATTCTCAGAACTACAACATCAGTGACGAATATCTGAAATCGATCGTGATGGGGATAGACTTGCCCATACTGAAATAATCTTCGGTAAATTGAAAATCAGGGTAGCCCAGCGTTGCTCAAGTTGCTACTCGCTATGGCGGCCGTCCTTGAATGCTCACTGGATTTTCAATTTACCGAAGATTGTTTCACTGGGGCCACTATTTATTGTACTGTTAAGCCCATTAGAGGCACACCTCCTGGTATAAGCCCACTTAGTGCTTCACAAAGTGCGGGGACAGCGTCCATGCAATACCAAAGTCCACCTCTCCTCGTGCTCAGTCGGTGGGTACACCAGAGGGTACCCCACGCCATGCTAGTAGTAATTAGGCTCACCCTGGGATGCCATCCACAACTCTCCACTGGTGCCAATCTATTCAGGGCCGAGGCCTGTGCAGGGGGCCACCCAAGTAGGCCTGCATCGCTCACTGCATTGGTCCCTCTGGCTGCAAGTGGCTCACAACCTTGTGTCGTGTGCAGTCAGCTTTGCAGTACTCTTGCAGCCCAATCCAGTAGTGGCTGCCCATTAGACCCGGGAGGCCGCCCTAGCGCTTAACGCCGTCTGCAGGACTGTAGTACCGGGGCTCCACCAGCATGGAAATTGCAAGGCCCACTGACGCACCTTAATCTGGGAAGTAATTACCTCCAGTCAGAAGAACTAGTGGGGCCACCTCCTGTTTGGCAATCGGGTCACACTACAGGCCCAAAGGGCAAACCAGTGTCATGGACAGCGTCCCAGCTCTGCCGCTCCGTCTCTCAGCACACTCATTGCACTACTTCCTTGGTTGTCGTCGCCGCCGATGGGGCCCGCTCTCCTCGCTCCAGCTGCGCTCGGGTCGCACTTCTGCAGCCGAACCTCCTGTCATGGTCATGAGGGCTCACCCCACACTCCTCGCCAGGTGCCCTGCAGTCCCCAGTGCAGCAGTTCTATATGTGAAAAGGCACCTGAGTCTCTTAATTACTCCCACGGCCGCCATGACACCAGTCTCTGCTGCATACTTTTTCCATCGGATCCCTGCTGCCAACCAGCAGCTCCGGTAGGCTCTAATCTCCGTCTGGGTGCTCCTCTCGGTAGTCGGGACCCCAGGCACCCACTAAAAAGTCACAAATCAGCCCTGGCTACATAATAGACAAGGATAATAAACAGGCTGGTGCGGAGCTCTCGGCTCACTCATCCGCCAAGATCCTCGGTAAAGCCACGCCTCCTCAAGTTACTTCTTTAATGATGAGATACATCAACAGATTTATCAAGTTTCCACTACAGCACGATTTAGCCAATGTGAAGGGGGACTTTTTCGGTTTGGGTCCGCTACTATATGTGGTTGGAGCAATTGATGGAACACATATTGCCTTAGTGCCACCACAGGTCAGAGAACAGGTGTACCAGAATCCAAAACATTTCCATTCAATAAATGTGCAAGTTGTCTGCTTATCAGATGTGTACATGGCAAACATCTGTGGGTGTTTCCCTGGCTCTGCCCATTATTCCTTTGTACTATAGAACAGCTCCATACCCCTGCAAATATCACAACTTGGACCTGAGGGGGCCTGGCTTGTTGGTAGTACAATCTTTCATAATATTGTTAGGGGGATTTCTAGTTGAATAATATGAAATTGTGTCACATTTTTGGACAATTTTGTTTGTTTTCCATCTAGGAGGCTCAGCTTATCCCAACCATCCATAGTTGTTGGCACCGCTGAGGATTCCGACAAAACCATGGGAAGTACACTCCAATGAGGCCCATGGAAGAACACAGCAGCCAGTGGAGTGGGCTTTAGGGCTCTTAAAGCCCAGATTTTATTGTCTGGACAAAACTGTGGAGCTCTTCTTTACTCACCCAATAAGGTGTGCCAAATCACTGTAGCCTGCTGCGTACTTCATAACATCGCCCTGCGACATAACATCCCTTACATCGCAGAGGATGAAGACTATGAAGAGCCACCATGTGAGGATCCTGAATTGCCACATGAAGATGACAGTGATGAAGAGCATGAAGTTGACTTACCTCAAGATGTCATTGATAACTTCTTCTCATGGCTGTAAGAATATCTTTACATGTTCTCACTTTCACCATTACACCAACTATTGATGTGATGATGAGAAAAGAATATGGTGGTAATTTGTTCGGAATGGCAAGTTGAGGGACATTCAGGCCAAAGGTGTTTGTTGATCAAAGTTTGACCCCTTAAGCCTTAACTATTGTGTTCAGGTACATTATTTATCTCTGGTTGTTTAGTAAAACGGTATCCTCCAAAGTTGACTTTGTAATGTGTCTATAATGTTATGTTTGATTGGTAATCTTTTTGTGTCATCTTCATTTGGACCATTCAGAGTTGTGACATTTGCAGCTATATTGTGCTTTTCGAAGTACAAAGGGAACATGGGCTGCTCCTGGGAAAGTGAGACACAGTCTTCGGGGATACAAATCTTCTACCAAGGCAACTTGCACTGTGATTGAATGGGAGATTTGAAGATTACATTGAGCTTGTTCTCTGTCATGTTTTGGCACTAAGGCAATATGTGTGCCATCATAAGCTCCAACTACATGTGGTAGGGGAGCCAAATCATGCTAATCTCTCTTCACATTGGTGAAATCCTCATTGTGTTTAAAGCGTATGCAGCTGTTGATATGTTTCAACATTGTAGAACATACCTCTTGTGGCACAACACTGAAACATGGTTGTGACATTCCACCAAATACTGGGACAGTGGATTATAATGATCCTTTGTCTGCACAATGTTTTTGTCTATTGATGTTATTGATCTGGATTCCTTATGTGAGCCAGAAGTTCTGGCTCTAGCTGATAACATTAGTCAAAGATAATTTGCCTATTCATACTGATTATTTGTGGATATATACCCTTCTTTTTGTTGGCAAGGTCTGGAACTGTCTAAACTGGCACTGAGTATTAGTGTCATATAAGGATTATTATGTTAATGAAAATGTTGACACCCATGTTGAAGAACAATTTTGGGTCAAATGGAATAAACATAGTAGTGGATCATTCAATGGGATATTTCTCTGGGACTCATGTTCGGGAACTTGAGAAAACCATTACCTATATGCAAAATTTCTATATTTAAACAATACTTTCATTTTTGTCATTGGAAAATTATGATGGAAGAAAACAAATGCATTGATGGAGTTGAGATATATAACACCAGTCTATGAGTTTTTGACTTGTGAATGTAATTAAGTAAATGTGAAAAAAATAAACAGTGTGACAGTGATAAAGCAAATCAAAAAATGAAACCATAGTTGAAGAGCCAAAATTGTTTGAAGTCCAATATCTTAAATACGACTTGCATCAGAAAGGTAAATGTGTCTAGAAATATTCCACAGAGCGAATGCTAGTAACACACAGAAGGAAATTAGGTATGGGGTTTCTTGCTGGCTGGTGGTGGCAGTGGTATTGCTATCCTCACCTCCTGATAATTTGGATGGACGTCCCCTCCTGCTGGTGAGGGGGAATATGCAATTGCAGGGCCTGGGGAGGCTGCAGGCAGTTCCTCAGGTGGCAGGGCCTCCCTTCATGTGGCTGTGGCAGATGTAGATTGTAGCACCACAAGAAGGGGTAGATGATGCTGGGTTAGTTCTGCACATATTGGGTGTAAATGTCCTGCAGCATCCAAGTCACGGAGCCCATATTGAAAAAGTGAGAATCTATCTGATGTTTGAGCTCCCTCTGCAACTGTTTCATCTCTCAGCAGCCTGGTGAGTACCTGGCCTGTCCTGTATTGGGGCGGATGATAGGCTCCCAAGACTTGGTCATTGGTGGTCTGAGCAAGAGTGACCCCAGTGAGCTCACTATGCTGGCCCACCCCCTAACCCTACTACCCTGTGCCCTTGGCCCAGTGTCCCCCATCAACTGGATCCTAGTTGAGCTGGTGGTGCTGTGGTATCAACATTACCCAGGACTGCGGGGCACATGATTGGGGTTACAATGGCTGGAACACAGGAAGAGGAGCCTTCGGTTAGCTGAGATGTAACAGCTGGGGTGGGAGATGTCGGTGTTGGCCCAGTGAGACTTACTGGAGAGGTCTGCCCATTTTGACTAGATGGACCAGGATCCTGATCGTCATCCATATTACCAGGAGTTTTGTAGTCACTGAAGGCATGATCTTAAGCTGAAGTGGCAGATTTCTGGCCACGTGTCTGGCAGTTAGACCTATTGAGAACATTTTTGTTTGTAAAGGTGTGTATTATATCTCCAAATCTTTTGATACAAACAAGATAGATACCTAGAAGGAAAAAGAGGTAGAGAGTATTATGATTATAGCTTTCAGTGGAATTGAACATATTACCACAACTTTTAGCAACTTCAAACAGTACAACTTCAAAAAAGCAGGTAATAGGATGAACTTAAATGTACATGAAGTGATTACGAAGTTTAGCTAGCATCTTCCAATCATTCCACTCAACACTAAAGAGAGGTGAAATGTGTAATTGACAATTCCAAGACCTAGCTGACTTCAATGCAGACATTTACACAACTTGGATGGAGGTTTGACATTAGTCATCATGTGAACAGTGCAGAGTCAATGTGTGCAATTACCACTTACATCCAGCATAGCAATTGTCATACCTTACACTTTTTTGGTCAACACAGTTTGATTTGTGAAACTCATGACAATTGGTTGAGAAAAATAAGACAACATAGAGAAAATAACGCAAAACATTTTGAGAAGAGAGCATTGAATAGGGATTGATCAATACATGACACCTTACCATATGTTAAAATCTGTTAGACAAGAGAGAATGATAAATATGACATAGCAATATTCTTTCGACAATACAAAAACAAGGCATATTGGTACTTGTATTCATTTCTAAGACAACTTCCCAATACTTGCAAAATTGTTAGTGGAACATACCTGTTGAAATTATGCAGTTGTAATGGGACAGATACTTACAATATGACATTCATATTGGTACTGGGTTATTTGCTGTTGTGACACTTCCAGGCACCATACCATCAAGTGACATGTAACAGAGATTGACACTTGTAATCTTAGGCGCGACACAATGCATTCACACACATTATCTAATAGTGATAGTTTGAGGTTTCTCTGTTATGAATATATGTGCAGAACACATTGGCATCATCCCCACAGCCCGTTCCATCTCTTCCTAATTACCTCCTGTGTATACAGGTTGTTAGCTATAGCATTCATTCTGTCGACTCTTCAGGCCCATATTTGCCTTTTCAGAGATAGGGGTGTATTTTGGACTTCAGCTCCAATTAATTGTGGCTCTACTCTTATGATTTCATCCACCGTGACTGACAATTCTCCCTCAGCAAAATGTGGATTTTGGGACATTGTGCAAAAAAATCTGATTAAAAAAATAAATGAATAACCACAAGGTAATAAATAAAAGGAGATAAAGGGACAAGAAACAGGGAAAAGAAACAAAATACCCTTACTTAACTGGCAAAATCTCTGCTAGAAAATGTTGTGGTGCAGTGGAATGGCATAGGATCATGGTCTGAAATGGAGTGTGTGTTATAGAATGGTATGCAGGTGTTTCCATTTGGCCAATGGACATTGGGTGTATTCCCCTAGCAGATCTAGTCAATAGGGGAGAGGAAGAAGCAGAGGTTCATTCAGCTTCCAAATGATAGTGGTATCAATCAATAAATGGAGGGAATGAACCACAATGGTCTCAATACCGGAGTCTCAAGGCCAATTTATTTTGAGACACTCAACCACACAGTCACAGCCTGTGGTGTTTGTAACCTTCTCTTACTGTGGTTGGGTGGATAGCGTCATCATTGGGTCTGTCACTTGAGTGTCCCGTTCTCCAAGAGACTGCATGACCTCCACCAGGAGGGAGGCTGTCTGGATATTGACAGTGGTGAGTGAGTTAAAATGGTCTCCTATCGTGTCAGTAAAACTTTATTTGGGGAAAGAAGAGGAAAGATAGTGATAAGACTAAAAACAAGGGTGGTATTCAGTGGACAAGTCTCTGACTCACGACATCTGGTGATCGGGTCAACATGTTTTGGCCTAGAACAGCCCTAATGGGTCTATGGCTTTCGTCAGGACCAACAATTTCGGGCTTGCCAAAAGGAACAAGAGGGAAAGGTGGGTCTTCGTCTAAGAGCACACTCTGCTCAAGATGGTCACTGATGATAGGCTCCATCCATAAGCCTGCACTTGGGAGGAAAATAGAGAAAGTTAGCTGTTGATGATCTCAATAGCTCCCACAAGACCCAATGTGACATATTCAAAAACCGTAGACAGAAATATAGCTGGTTACAGTATGGAAATCATTTTAGTGAAACCAAGAAAATGTCTAAGTGGAACCAGAAAAAACAAGAATTGTACTATAGAGCAGGTCGTGTTTAAGAAAGGGAATTTTAAATGACAAGTGATATTGAAGGGCTCTCCCTTGTGAGAAAGACTATCAAGACATGTATAATGACAAACCAAATAAATCAGTGTGTATCCATAGAGTGGGAAATTATGCTTGCTGGGTGAGAGATAAAAACTTCAACACATTGACAAATGTTAGCAGCAAAAATAGAGGTTATTACTTCAAGCAGGCACTTCTAATGCTTCATGGGTGTGGCGGAATATTTATGGACAACAGGTAAAGCCTGGAAATGGAAAGTGAAGGCAGAGAATGCTAATTATATAAGACTACTTAAATAACACTAGCTTTCAGAAAAGGAAACTTTGCCCTAATGCAGTAGGCTGTAAGCGTACTAACAGAAGCACTTACTTAGCTTGAAAATGTTCACAGCAGTCGTTCTGCATGCCACTCCCCAACCGAATGCTCTAAATGGTTTCAAAGGTCTGGTATTTATGGCTGGCCCAGTGACCTTAATTGTATAATTGGACCAAAAACGAGCAGCATGTTGTGAAAGCTGCTCTTGGAATTCCACAAACAGAAATGCATATCACATTTGGAAAGGAAGAAAGACTCAAAAAAGAAAAAAGAAAAATGGAATGCCAGCATTGTTTTGAAATATCCCCAAAAAGTGTATTTAGACCGTGGCTGTAAAAAGCCAAGTCGTCAGTGTGGAAACATAGTTGCAATGGTTACTCTAAGTTAAATTTAACAGACTGGTGTTAATGTGAAGCCTGATGCACGTGGCCAAAGTCTACGTGTTCGCTCAACAAAAAAACAGAGGATCTTAAAAGAGCACTGGTAATGCTGTGGGCAATGTCTTTATTCAATGTCCACCTCGAAAAAGGAAACATAATGCTTTTCATTGGCGTGCAATACTGATTGATTACAAACATCTCAAAGATGTGTAAGTCAGAATAGAGGGCTGGAAATGCTGGAGTAATGTCATCATTGTAAAATAATGGTTGCCAAATATAATACAGGCAGGTGGAGCCCTCGAACTGTATTGCCTCAGGAGATCATAGAAGGCGTGTAGTGATGTTCAGATTGCATCTGGTGTATGGGGTTTCCTGTTGCTTGGGGAGATGCAACACTGAATAAACTGGCATAGATTGAGGTATATAGTGCGTGCGGAAGAACAACAAGGGTGTCAGCGTGAAGGGCCCTCAGTACAGGGAGACAACCACTAAACAATGGTGGTGATGGCCAAATGGGGTGAAGTCTGTGCGCATAACCTCCAGCAGATATCTCGATATAGGGCCTTGAAAAAGTTTCATCTATTGAGTGACACTCATATTGAGTTTTAGTTACGGGTGCAATATGGGTATGTTAATTGTGCCAGTGACCATCATTGGAAAGAGTGCGATATTAATAGTTGTACTCTGCTGATGTTGGTGCCTTGAGGATATTATTGCTGGCTGAATGCTAACCATGGGACGTTGTCATTAAGTCCAATCCTAAAGGGGGGTGTGGCCTGCTGCGCAGCGGAATGGCCGCTCTTTGAGTGCGCTACGCCGGCCGGGACAAAATCCTGATTAAATCCTGCACGTCAGATTGATTGAACATCGCCCAGGTCCACTGTATTGACGGCTATCGGCATGGAGACTCTACAGGAGGTGTCTCGGAGACCCGTTAGCACCCTGGGACTGAGTTCAGCGAGTGGAGGTGCGGGTGCCGGAGGATCGAGAGACATTGTGCTGGGCCAATGGCGAGGAGAGCTGAAAATTTAACCCGAGGCTGCCGGAGTCTCGTAGGCCGCTCGTTGTTGGGAGGAGCTCGGTCTTAGCGCTGTGGTGGAAACAACCCACCAATAGTCAAAAAATGACCCAGTCCTCAAGGCAACACAGAAATATGTGGGGCTGTAAACAGTTCTAGATCGTCCAAAGAGCACTCTAATTATATCTCTATTTATAGAGATTATAACACTGTTTCAGTCTATTGCCAACGTTAAAAATAAGCCCTTCTCTGATAAACAGAAAAACCGTCCAACACAGTACAGACATTCACTAGAAGGACAACATTTAGAAAAAAGTGTGAGTAGCTAGAAGACACCTCACGGGCGCACCACCAATGGGGCCCCTTATCTAGCATTTTAAAAGCACAGTATCGCTGGCAGTGACATCGTAAATATACGTTGGCCCTGAAGAAATTGCCTGATATAATACCTAAGGCAATGAAACATGTCGGCTGTGGGTTGAGTATGAGGCGATAGGTAGTATTCATAACTCACCCTTTTTATATTACATGTTAAACTGCAATGCAACAAGAAGATATAAATAAAGTAAGAGTAGTATCTTGTTGCGCAGTTTTGTGTGTGTTATATGTTGAACGTTGTTAGTCCGTGTCACATATATGTTGTTTGTACACTGCACCATTCACTGTTACTTTCTTTACTTTGGGTTTTGGACACGTTTTCGTTAAGCTATTTGACACCGATGATGAGAACAGGGCCGACCTGGTGAGTACCAACCAGGGGCCCCATTGGTGGTGCGCCCGTGAGGTGTTGAGGTGAGAACTGTTTACAGCCCCACATATTTCTGTGTTGCCTTGAGGACTGGGTCATTTTTTGACTATTGTTGGATTGAGTGGAGGGCGATCCAGTCCTTTCTGCCCCTCTTGACTCCTAGTTTTTGAATATAGTGGAAACAACCCACCCAAAACAGAACGTCTCGCGAGTATAGCGTGGAGAGCTGCTGTGCACCCGCCTGACGCCAAACGAGAGTGAGAGGCATGAGTAGGGCATGTGCTTAGGGACCCCCAGTGTGGAGATCCTGAGGAGCGACTAGAGTTGGGCCCGCCGCCAGACGGGAGTGTTGTGTGTACGCCTCCTGCATGGAACTACCCAGGCTTATGAGGTGCGACTTGGGTGCTGCGAGGTAGGAGCTGGGGGAAGCACATGCAACCCTGTCCTGCAGCACTTGTTACACGCTAGCTCTGGCACCCACAGTCGCTGTGAGGGTATGCCTGGGTCCACAAAGAATAGAAGGAGGTATTTGCACAGCTGGTATATATCCAAAATTAACCTTATAATGATCTGTGGCGTGCTGCCAGGGATAACGCTGTCTGTGCCGGTCAGCGTTGATACACAAAGACTACTACAAGGCTTCCCCCATTGAGAGGAAGACTCCCCGGTGCACTGCTCAAAGGAGACTCCAGCGTCTAAAGTTTTAAAGCAATGTTCATTGAAAGTTCAATCCACAAAGTTCAGTTTCTTTTCACATTTAATCCATATACATTGTACTTCATGTATGGTTCATCTGTTTCAAAACGTATGAGATACATATAATCCACAAAATTGTAATCCAATCATCAATAATCCCAATGCATTTCGGGCTGGTATGAAGCCCTTCCTCAGGGGATAGCTTAGAATCGCCGTCCGTGAGCAAACTTCATCAGCATTCGGCAACAGTGTCACTGTTGCCGAATGCATTGGGATTATTGATGATTGGATTACAATTTTGTGGATTATATGTATCTCATACGTTTTGAAACAGATGAACCATACATGAAGTATAATGTATATGGATTAAATGTGAAAAGAAACTGAACTTTGTGGATTGAACTTTCAATGAACATTGCTTTAAAACTTTAGACGCTGGAGTCTCCTTTGAGCAGTGCACCGGGGAGTCTTCCTCTCAATGGGGGAAGCCTTGTAGTAGTCTTTGTATGCCTGGGTCCGCCATTTTGTGACGCTTGTGTTCGCTGCCCGTGACCATTGCCCGGCCCGAGGGAGCGCCGCGCCCAGAACTCATCTATATTGCGAGAGTAGCGCACATGGGGGACTCTGCCTGTTACTAACTATGCTTCGGGCTTTATGCGGCTGCCCCTTGATGAAGGACTGATTGGCAGGGACTGTTAATGATGGGGCGACGTTGTCTTTCGGCGCTACCGCCTCCGGGGGCCCTCTGCTGATGTGGTGTGAGAGAGCGATCACCTGCCTGCTGGGGATCTGAATCGGTGCTGTCCACGTGATGGAATTGAACCTGGCTGCATTTTGTCCTTCACCCTGAGCGAGTGAACTAGGCTATGACCAGACTGTGATAGTTGGCGGACCCGAACGTGCTGCTGCCTCTACTGAGGCCCGTGGGGAGACCGGTTTGCTTCATTGCTGCTAATAGTATTGTGGAGCCCTGATTAATTGCGTGTGAGGTTGCTGGACAGTGGTCTTGTGCGTGGAAGGCATACCCGGCATGATTGAGTCCCAAACTGCACACACTGAGGAGTGGCGAAAAGGCTGAGAGTGGGGGTGTCGCCAAGGGAGACCTACATTGTTTCCAGAGAGGACTAGGGGACACACTATTGGAGGCCCCCCGGAAGTTGCCTGTTCTGCTTTGATTGATCACTCCTGCGAAACACTAGACGTCTCTGTCGCTATGGGCAAGCAGGATGCTAAACAAC